>NC_091746.1:70128688-70191188 GCF_043380555.1 Nothobranchius furzeri | reverse complement strand
CTTTTTAATTCTCATCAGAACTCTAGCTGCAGGATTTTGGACAAGATGAAGACTTTTAACTACATTCTGTGGACTTCCTGAGAGTAATGAATTACAGTAATCCAGTCTTGATGTAATAAATGCATGAACTAGTTTTTCAGCATCACTCCTGGAAAGTATGCTTCTAATCTTAGCAATATTCCGAAGGTGGAAAAAGGAAATCCGACAAACTTGTGAAACCTGGGATTTGAATGACATGTCCTGGTCAAAGATAACACCAAGGTTCCTTGCTTTGTTCTCGGAGATTAATGTAATGCCATTAAGGTCAGGCGATTGGCTAAGCAATTTCCTTTTCTGGGTTTCTGGTCCAAAGATGAGAACTTCCGTCTTGTCTTGATTTAAAAGCAAGAAGTTAAGAGTCATCCAATTTTTTATGTCCTCAAGACAAGCCTGTAATCTACCCAACCGATTAGGTTCATCAGGGTTAATGGATAAATATAACTGAGTATCGTCAGCATAACAGTGGAAGTTTATCCCATGCTGTCTAATGATTTTACCAATTGGGAGCATATATATAGTAAAAAGAATTGGCCCAAGCACTGAACCCTGTGGTATTCCGCAAGTAACCCTGGAGTATGAAGAAGATTTGTCATGTACATTTACAAAATGAAATCTGTCAGACAGGTAGGATTTAAACCAGCCTAACGCTGCTCCTTTGATCCCTACAACATGTTCAAGTCTTTCTAAAAGAACATTGTGATCAACTGTGTCAAAGGCAGCACTGAGATCTAACAAGACTAGAACAGACACAAGATTCTTATCTGAGGCCATAAGAATATCATTTGTAACTCTCACTAATGCAGTTTCAGTGCTGTGATACTCTCTAAAACCAGACTGAAATTCCTCAAACAGATCATTAGTGTTTAAATGCTGACATACTTGGATGGCCACTATTTTCTCCAGGACTTTGGATAAAAATGGAAGGTTAGATATTGGTCTGTAATTCATTGGGTCATCTGGATCCAGAGAAGGCTTCTTAAGTGAAGGTTTGATTACAGCAACCTTAAAATCTTGTGGTACATACCCATTTACTAAGGATAGATTAATTATATCTAGAATGGGGGCAGTAACCAAAGGAAATGCATCTTTAAATAATTTGGTTGGGATTGGATCCAAAATGCAAGTTGAAGGTTTAGATGAAGCTAATATTTTTGATAACTCTGAAAGCTCAACTGGATCAAAACGGTTCAAGCACAGATTAGGTTCTAGAGTCACCTCTGAAGCTGCCTCACTTACTGAGGAAGAAGATGGTGATGGTAATGATGATGAGGATGGTGATGTGTAATGATGATGATGATGATGGTGATGATGATAAAGATGATGGTGATCGTAATGATGATGATGGTGATGATGATAAAGATGATGGTGATGGTAATGATGATGATGATTTTAAAGATGGTAATGATGATGATGATGATGGTAATGATGATGATGGTGATGATGATGATGATAAAGATGATGGTGATGATGGTAATGATGATGATGGTAATGATGATGAGGATGGTGATGGTGATGATGATAGATGATGGTGATGATGATGATGATGATGATGATGGTGATGATGTTAAAGATGATGGTGATTGTAATGATGATGATGGTGATGATTATGATGATGGTAATGATGATGATGGTGATGGTAATGATAATGAGGATGGTGATGATGATGATGATGATGATAAAGATGGTGGTGATGATGATGATGGTAATGATGATGATGGTGATGATGATGATGATAAAGATGATGGTGATGATGATGATGATGGTAATGATGATGATGGTAATGATGATGATGATGGTGATGATGATGATGATAAAGATGATGGCGATGGTAATGATGATGAGGATGGTGATGATGATGATGATAAAGATGGTGGTGATGATGATGATGGTAATGATGATGATGGTAATGATGATGATGGTGATGATGATGATAAAGATGATGATGATGATGATGGTGATCATGTTAAAGATGATGGTGATTGTAATGATGATGATGGTAATGATAATGAGGATGGTGATGGTGATGATGATAAAGATGGTGGTGATGATGATGATGGTAATGATGGTGATGGTGATGATGATAAAGATGATGGTGATGGTAATGATGATAAAGATGATGGTGATGGTAATGATGTTGTTGATGATGATGATGATGATGATGATGATGGTGATGATGTTAAAGATGATGGTGATTATAATGATGATGATGGTGATGATGATGATGATGATGATGGTGATGATGTTAAAGATGATGGTGATGGTAATGATGTTGTTGATGATGATGATAATGAGGATGGTGATGATGATAAAGATGATGGTGATGGTAATGATGATGATGATGGTGATTATGATGATGATAAAGATGATGGTGATGGTAATGATGATGAGGATGGTGATGATGATGATGATGATGATGATGGTGATCATGTTAAAGATGATGGTAATTGTAATGATGATGATGGTAATGATGATGAGGATGGTGATGGTGATGATGATAAAGATGGTGGTGATGATGATGATGGTAATGATGGTGATGGTAATGATGATAAAGATGATGGTGATGGTAATTATGTTGTTGATGATGATGATGATGGTAATGATGGTGATTGTAATGATGATGATGGTAATGATAATGAGGATGGTGATGATGATAAAGATGATGGTGATGGTGATGATGATAAAGATGGTGATGATGATGATGATGGTAATGATGGTGATGGTGATGATGATAAAGATGATGGTGATGGTAATGATAAAGATGATGGTGATGGTAATGATGTTGTTGATGATGATGATGATGATGATGATGATGGTGATGATAAAGATGATGGTGATTGTAATGATGATGATGGTAATGATAATGAGGATGGTGATGATGATAATGAGGATGGTGATGGTGATGATGATAAAGATGGTGGTGATGATGATGATGGTAATGATGGTGATGGTAATGATGATAAAGATGATGGTGATGGTAATTATGTTGTTGATGATGATGATGATGGTAATGATGGTGATTGTAATGATGATGATGGTAATGATAATGAGGATGGTGATGGTGATGATGATAAAGATGATGGTGATGGTGATGATGATAAAGATAATGGTGATGGTAATGATGTTAAAGATGATGGTGATTGTAATGATGATGATGGTGATGATGATGGTGATGATTATGATGATGGTAATGATGATGATGGTGATGGTAATGATGATAAAGATGATGGTGATGGTAATGATGTTGTTGATGATGATGATGATGGTGACATCCCTGACAAACAGAAACATTTGCCCCACTCTATAAGTAATGCTTTTATCCATCTACACTTCTGATATAATTCTGACGCACAACCGAAGTCCCACTCGTTACATTTATGAACAAAAGGTAAAGAGAGCAGGATGACAGCTGAAATGTCCGTCAGACTCAGAACTTGTTGCACAGCGGACCGTTTGGCATCAAATACACGCCACTGCTTGCAATTGCATGCTTACAAGCACATTCTGGAGGCCACGCTTCAAAAACAAACACTTTTGTTCCCTTGCACTGAACAAAGTCATCACACTGACATTTCTTTATTTTACTAGATAAATTAGGAGTCAGACGCAAGCAGAAGGTGTCATGGCCGGCTGACTTGTATTTGGCTGTTTTGATTCAGTTTGCTGCGCCATGTTCTGACAGGCAAACTGCCAGCTTTGATGCGAGGCCTACGCCCAGAACAGATGCGGAAGCGAGACGAAGCGCTGTGGAACGACGAGCGCTTCTAATCGGCGCCCTTGTTAACCCACGCGCTCGTCACATCAGCGAAGCGCCGCGCAGCGATCAAATTGGCATGGGCTCTAATTTTTTTGTGAGCCGTCAGTGAGCCTCATCCATTCTGACAGGAAGTCAAACCAAAGCAGAAGTGGCAGGACAGGTAATTTAACAAAATAAAAGACAAATTTCAAAATAAAACACTGCGTTTGATAAATGTGATCATTTTTGTGTATCTACACAGACTAGAGAGATGAAAATGAACAAAGACACACACACACACACACACACACCTCTCTCTCTCTCTGTCACTCACCCACTGCGCTGAGAGACGAACACTCTCGACAGCAACGCTCACATTTAACATCAGCTGTAGTAGCAGAGCTGTGTAAGCAGGAAAAAAATGGAAAAATAACCCAAACTGTGTTTCTCTGTCAGCTGGGCTCAGCTCCAGTACCCATACCCCCGCGCTCTCTGCTGCGGGAACAGTGGAAGCCCGGATCTCTAAAATAGTTGACAACAGATCCTGGGTCAGTCAGGAGAGCCACAGAAACCGCAGCGTTGACGATCACGTGATCGTGTTGTTTGAAATCGCAACTTCGGTCCAAAAACGATAGATTGTTCAGCACTAGTGCTGAGGATTGTTATGAATTTGTTAGTAATCCAATAACAAGTCAGACTTGCCCATCAGACTAACATAAACCAGGTCTAGGAAACACTCTGGTTAAACTAACCTATGAAACTCGGAAGTTAAACTAATCAGGTTTTTGGTTGAATCCAGCAGAAGCTTTCAGCCTCAGGTCCTGATCTGGGATTTAACCTTTAACCTCTTCAGAGCTCTCTGTCTAACCAGAGGAAGGTTCCCTGGACCTTTCTGGATATTTGCCTAGCAGCAGGTTCCTAATTGGTTGATGACATAACACCTGTCTGCCAGGTGTGTCTGAGTTCTCACCGGCTGGCTGAACTTTGATCTGCTGCCGTCTGCTCGGATCAAAGTTCCTCGACAGGCAGTGCTTGTTTACCGCAGACGCACCCACATTCACCCTGATGATGATGTCACTATGCTGACATAAGCAGGGGGTGGAGACTCACATGGGCAGCTCCAAGTGGAGGAGGTGCCAAAAGGCTTCCAATCAGCTGCTCCTCCTCTGTGGTAACTGCATCGGGACAGAACAGGAAACAAATACACACACGCACACACACACACACACACACACACACACACACACACACACACACACAGATGATGGTGATGCAGCAGCAGGAACTTTTATCTGTTAAATAAACGGCGTTCTCACAGAAGAGCCACTCAGAACACGTCATCTACGGGCAACACTCACGTCTAGAGTCAGTGTGAAATTCATCTGAACCAAATCTGCCCCACCGTAGATGTGTGTGTGTGTGTGTGTGTGTGTGTGTGTGTGTGCGTCCTCATTCCCGCGGTGCTTCCTGCTGAGTGGCTCTGACATGCTCCTCAGCCATTGGCTGCTGCGTGAGTGTGTCCCAGATAAATATTGTCCTCAGACCTCCTGTGATTGGCTCAGCTGTGTAATGACCCAGCAGCACCAGCAGCAGCAAGTGGAATATTTAGAAACGTGATGTCATCATAATGACTAGAACTTCATCAGATCAGCTGATTCTTCTTCATTCAAGTGAAGCTCAGGTGTCTTGTCTGCAAACTGAGGCAGGTAGACTTGCTGAGCAGCTGAGCCATGTTCAGACCCTTGGTGTGTGTTCAGGAAGAGGTGCGCCAGCCTGGCTCTGACACGCACAGGAAGGTCACGTGACTCCAGGTGACTCATCTGTTTCATGTAAACTAGATGGAAACGAGCTTCAGAGCTGCTGCTGATGTCCTACTCAGCTGTGTCTGAGGTGTTTACACTAGATCAGCTGGAAGGACATGGTCACAACAATTAGAGATGGTTCAGATTTGTCCGCGTCAACGCCGGTCACCTTTGACCTTTGTGTAGAGTAAAGGAGTAAGCAGCAAGGTCCCTCTGACACCGATATTATTATACACGAGTACTGGAATAATTATTGATTTGCAGCGTGGTGTCCTGGACCCTCATTCCTCAACCGTACGTACACACAGACCTGAGCGTATTCCGTGTGTGGGAACAGCTTTACACACGGTGTAATGTAATGGAACCCCCTCCTAACCCTAACCAAACCCCCTCTCTCTCTCACCCGAACCCTGGCCCCACCTCCCTCCTAACCCTAACCAACCCCCCCCCAACTGTTTCGGTTAATTGACTGATTCAGGGGGAACTCACTGAGATTCATCTACTCTACCTAACCATTGTACAAGGACTCCAAGGCTGAAGACCAGAATGAGGTGACAAAACCTGCAGTTCCAGCCTCATCCACTAGGGGCGGGCAGCAGAAGAGAGCATGCTAAAAAACAAACTTCACAGCAGAAATAAACATGTTTACAGCCTGGTTCAAACCTATTCTAGGTTTAATAGATCCAATTTACATCCATGACTACTCTTGGGGGGGGTAATTCTTATGTTTAGGTGGAATTAAATGCTTAACGTCCCACTAGATGTCACACACACATCAGCGTGTGTGACGTTTTCTCTCTGCATCTGACCCACCCCCTGGGGGTGCGGTGAGCTGCAGACATGGCGGCGCTCGGGAACCATCAGGTGGTTGAATAATATGAATAATTAGATTTGATTGACAGGTCGCATGAGCATCAGAGCGTCGTAGAGACTTGCTGCTGGGACTTCCGCTGGCGCGTAACACCGTGTGGTCGCACCAACTGTGTATTCCCCCAGACTCGAGAGCTGTTTTAGGGATAAACTGGTATATTTTAATAAAACGATGAGTGGGGATAAATCTAAGAAGGGAGGATACGGGCTACGAAACATTCCTGACTATGGAGGGCTGCGCTAGACGCAAAAACATCAGTTGATGCGAGCGTGCCCTTTAAGAGGTTCCGTTAGACCCTCGAGTTACGCTGCTTACTCAGGGAGGTTGAGGCCGTGGTGAGTATTATTGTATTAGACCCTGGTTTGGACTTCCTCAATTAAAACTTGTTCCTATTTTAAAGGTTGGAATGGAATCGCCGTACTGGTTCTCCTGTATTAATTCACTCCCCTTTAAATCCTGTTATCCAGTGGTTTTGGATACTAAGGCGGAAGTTCAGAGTTGGCCAATCTTACTGACTATTATTTGGGTCCTATCAGGGCTAATTTGCGTCTCTGTCAGCAAAGTGGGCGGTGGTAACTAGAAAATTATTACTAGTTAGTTGATCAGGCTAACATAGATTTATCAATTAATCTAATCCACCCTTTGAAATGGTTCCTTCCCACGCTTAACAGAGACTTTTTTGGTGCAAAAAGAGCCTGTTTGAACCAACGAACTATCATGGCTTATCACCCTTAGGCATGTCCCGATACTCAAGAGAGAGGGGGAGATGAAACTCCCATTAGCCTAAGGTATCTTTTATTAATCTGTCACACCCTGAAAAACAAGTCCTGAGAAGCAGGCACAAGTAATAAGGTGGCTTACCTCCACTCCTGTTAGGCCAGGGCCGGAGCTCCCACTCAAAGAGATTAAATTGTCCCTTAAAATCCAATGAATGAGAATCCTTTTTCAAAAAAGTTTATTCCAAAATTCAAAAGATATAAAAGTGTAAATCCAAGATTAAATATCCTCTTACGAATATGCTGCGTCTAATTATCTAAGAGAAAAGAGCTGCTACTGTCGACTCTCCGTCTCTTGTGTCGTTGCCGTGACCTCGCGCTGCGTGCGTACGTGCATGCATACATACGTGCGCCTCCTTCTACTTCTAACTGTTCTTACATATGTTCTAAAAACTGCTAAGCAAAGCATTTTCCATTGTATAGCATTTTCATGTTACAAGCACTTTTTCAGAGTGACGTATATATGATTTAACTTTAAGACAGCTAAACAATGTAATCATTAGTCATCTGCGTCACAAGATAGTAAAACAATGTAATCATTTATCATTTGTAGGATGGTTTCAGATCCTTCTAAAGCTCGAGCTGTCTTCAAAGGGGGCTTCACATCCTGTGGTGCTTTCTTCAGTTGGCTCCCTTCCTGTCTTCACCTGCCTCGATTTCACTCGCATCAGCAGGCTCCGCTGGTCTCCGCTTATCTTTGCTCTCCATGTGGCCCCTCCCGTTGTGTCCTCTTCCTTTGCCACTTCTGTCTGTGGCTCTGGTCTTCGGGAGCATGCAACACCGTATATATGGAGGGCTCGTCTGTGACAGCTTTTGTTTAAAACTTTATCAAGAGCCAGTTGGGTGAGGATGGGATCTAACCGTGCCCTCGACACTAAGCCAGCCCACCGCGCTCTAGGTCCAGCCACCACAGACATCCCACCACTTTCAATAATAGTTGGCTTCCTCCATTTCTCATTGAAGCAGGAAAACCTCCAAGCTGCATGGGAAAGGGCTGCATATCCAAAAGTGTAGGGTGTACTTCGATCATGACTGCTCCCTGGAAGTGCAGAAAAGAAGATGGAAATATATTCCTAAGGCCCTGAAACATGCCGGGATATGGGCACTGCGACCCAGGCAGCTGAGGATCTGGAAAAGCGGGGAATGGATGTGGAAAAGATCATTCCGGGGACTCGAACCAACAAGAAAACTGAGGAGACAATAATACAGCTACTACCATGGGAGACGCAGACAGCACGCCGCAGAGGCCACTTGAAACGGCATGCCCGAGAAAAGCGTTCCAGAGGGATTAAAGACAAACAGCAGCAGATGAGTGAGCAGTGGGCTGGATGGTGAACTCCGATAACCCATCCAGATAACCCTTTTGGAATCAGTTTAGTGTTTTAGAGGTTGGAGACTAAGGACATGGTTGACGAGCCACCAAGTCATTTAGTTTAACAACAAGAAGCTAGTTGGGTTTTCTCTTGCTCTTGTTTGGTTCACTCTTGTCTTGGTGAGGGGCTCCACCTTGTGGCCAGTGTCCTCACCACCCAAGGACAAATGTCTATCCTTTCTGTTGGAAGCATCGACATATAAATATTGGACAATGGGTTTCCATAGACTCCAATAACACGTTTTTGAGGCTAAATAGGAGGTGGCCACCACCGCCATTTTGACCGTGTCACAGGTTCCGTCAAGCCCAGACAATTCCACAAAAGGGAAGAGAGGTGGAGCTGAGGGTGGGGCTGTAAGGCTGGGATCAACAGATGACACCCGGTCGAACTAGCTACAAGCTAACCTGAAGCTAACCCAAAGCTAACGTGGAGGTGGGAGCTAAGCTAACGGAGGTAGCAACCTAGCTACAACCGGAGTTAACTGTGCACAACACCAGAGCTTCTGAGTCAGAGATACGCCAGGCTGACCGCTGGGTAAAACCGGGTGGAACACAGAGGTCTCCGAGACCTCCACAAGCCGGCAGCCGCACAGCAGACAAGCGCCGCTGCGATCTGAGATGCGCAGAGCTGCCGCTGGAGAGAACCGGATGGAAAGGTTTCCATCCCAGAGCTCCACAAGCCAACAGCCCGCGCAGCAGTCAGAAGCCGCGATCAGACAGAGATGCACCGAGCTGCGGGGAGGCGAGAAACGGGTGGAAAACATCGGTCTCCCGAGAGCTCCACAAGCCGATAGTCGGAACCCAGCTCCACCAACATGTTATATTTCAACCCATTTTCTAAAGTGCAGCATTATGTTAAATGCACTGAGTTTTACCCTATTACATTTAAATTTCATGGTTAAACAGTACATGTTAAAATCTAAGCTCAGCTCGGCAGTGACCTAAAATACATAAATATAATTTTACTTACCGAAAATAATGAAGTGGAGACTCCTTGGACGCGCTATTAGTGCAATTAATGCCACAGCAAGTCATTTTGTCCAACAATTGCACAAATAATATCCAAACAAGAATACACAAACACAGAGACTCAAAATCCCGGAGCAGTTTCCAGGCCAGACCGAGGCTCTACTGAGGCCTTTCCACGGAGCTAGCTCTGTGGTCACGTGGGTCTGATGCTCATTAATTATACAGAATTTTAGGCTTTTAATACACTTAAACAGAAGTGTGAGAAAAAAATTCACCCCCCCTCAGAGTTGTCATGAGTGTAAACTAGATCATTTAAACAAAAAAAATGTTTTGGTACCAGGCTGTAAACATGTTTATTTCTGCTGTGAAATTGGTATTTTTAACATGGGAGTCAATGAGGATTTGCTCCCTTCTGACACCAGCCCCTAGTGGATGAGGGTGGAACTGCAATTTTTCTTACTTCCGGGTTGGCCTCAATTTTTGAGCTGCATTGTGGGGGCTTGGTTGTAAGTTATCACCATG
The DNA here is from genome assembly GCF_043380555.1 of Nothobranchius furzeri. Classification (NCBI taxonomy): domain Eukaryota; kingdom Metazoa; phylum Chordata; class Actinopteri; order Cyprinodontiformes; family Nothobranchiidae; genus Nothobranchius; species Nothobranchius furzeri. Next base: position 70,181,104 of record NC_091746.1, on the reverse strand, counting down.
TGTGTTTACGGCTCAGTGAGCTCAAGTTCGGAGGTTTTGAGGTCTGGGAGGACTAGGTTGTATTTTACATGTCGGATTGATGCCTTATCCTTTTTATAAAACGCTGTCACTAAATGTGAGCAGCCTGAATAATCTAATTAACATGAACAAAGAGAAGGTTGATGTAGCGCATTGGCAGGAATCCCATCTAAATAATCCAGATTATGAGAAATGCATGTTTTATTCCTCCCATGGGGTGGTAAAAGCGAGGAATGGCCTTCAGTATATATCTAATATAAGCAACAAGGAAGGTAGATATATTTTAATCAAAGGCAGATAGACCAAAAGGATGTCACGTTATTAAATGTTTATGCACCCCGGGAAACAACAGTGTGTGATTTAATTTCAACAGGAACTGTAGGAACCCTAACCCCGGGTTTCCACGGGAGCCGTCAGCAGCACGTCTTGCTCGCGTAAGCTGCTGCTTGGCCCTTCCCACGAGATGCGAAGCAGCAGGGGAGCAGCCGTCACCGACAGAGCATGAAGTCACACGAGTGACTTCGTCAGTAAACACAACAACAAGCAGGAGAAAATTACAACATGGTTTGTGTTTTATGTTCTGTCCGTTTTATAATCGCCAATACGGACCTGAAAAACAAAGGAGACCGCTAGCTAGGTGATAACTTCTCACGGGGCCCCACAGTTAGTAACCTTTTTTAAAAGTAAAGCAACCGGAAGGCAGTACGTTCTTTATTCTGAAAATCTCGGGAGCTTCTCTCCATTTCCGCGTCCGATTTCCTGTCTTTCCTTCCCCAAAAATGTCGAACTTGACCCGTTTCAGAGGCGTCGCGTGTAGAAAATAGAACCGGCGCGTAAGGGTCGCGACATGCTGCTCCTGAGACGCGGCCGACTCGCGCTGCTGATGGCTCCATTGGAAAAGGTTCTGTTGACCACAGCGGTTCCTATCAGCAGCTATGACGTGCTGCTGCAGTAACGTGCTGCTGACGGCTCCTGTGGAAAGCCGGGGTTATCTGTGCAGGAGACGCTAACTTGTTGTTAAATCCCTGATTAGACTCGGATAACAGAGGCAGGAAAGCACTCCGGGAGAGAAACAATTCAAATGATCAGAATTAGGAATTATCGATTTGTGGAGGTCAAGTCATGGGCCAACACCAGGATTCACCTATTACTCAGCCTGTCACTCAGTTCACTCAAGCATAGATCACTATCTCTTATGTTTAATAAGGACCTAAATAGGATAAAAGGTTGCAGAATAGGTCAAAGAGATTTCTCTGGCCACTGTGGAGTTACATTTGCATGGAAGATGCAAAATACGATTCTGCCTTTATAAAACAAATGACTAATTTGAACTAATTTCTTCAAGACAACGACAGTGGAGAGATAACCCGAGGATTGTGTGGGATGCAGCTAAAGCTAAAAGCTAAAGCTAGAAAGAAGAAGACACGAGAACTGTCACAACTACAGGATAAATTAAACAGTCAGTTTTAAAGGATGGAAATAAAAATATGACAGTAACTCATCAGATTAGACATATGAAGCAGGAAATGGAAAAAATATTAGTTGAAGAAGTAGAGAAAAATATAATTCAATTCAATTCAATTTTATTTTACCGTAAATCCTCTAATACAGGCCCGGGCCTGTATTTGACTCAAGCTCCAGGCCTTTATTGGAAGGAGGGCCAGTATTAGAGGCATGCCTCTATTTCTATTTGAGCAAAATGAACTAATGGTTCACTGGAGTTTTTGACAATTAAAATTGCGCCCACATTTTCAAAGTTAAACACATTTCTTTTAACAACGGTAGTTGCTGCTTCAGCCCTCTCCCCCCTCCCCCTGCGCAGCGGCGCAAACTCACTGATGTGCCTGCAGCCTCTCGGAGTTCCTGCTGCTCTAAACATTAAAATAATTATTTCATTTTCTGTTCCTCACTTCTGATGACCTTCAATGGTGTCTGTTTGTTGCAACCACCAGGTACAAAAACTAACTTGTTTTTATTTGACTATTTTTCTGTCCTGTCTGTTTATTATCTTCCTGCATCTCCTCTCAATCCTAAAGAAAAACTGCTACCTGGGTTCATATTTATTCACCTCATGAGTTACCTTTGAACTGCAGTTCTAAAAGATCTACCGACCGCAAAAACAGCGGAGCGCTTGCTGTTTGGCGGCTGTATCAGTGATCAGTGTGTCGGAGGACAAGGTGATGCGCGCAGCGCCCCGCTCCACAGCATGCAGCGAAACACATCAGGCGCAAATAAAAGACAGAAAACATTAAAGGAAATGAACTGACATGAACGATCGCGTGTTAAATTAGTTTTTGAGGTGGCGACACCTGATTGTTACTGTGGCCGTGCTCAGGAGGCAGATCTACCGACCGCGAAAACAGCTGAGCGCTCCCTGCTGTGATCTGTGCGTCGGAGGACAAGGTGAAGCGCCCCGCTCCACAGCAGCGATACACATCAGGCGCAAATAAAAGACAGAAAACATTAAAGGAAATGAACCGACATGAACGATCGCGTGTCAGTACCTACGGTCTGGCACTTGAGTTTTACCCCCAAAAAGAGAATGTGATCATACGATAATTCAATAGGGAGCGTGGTGTCACAGACGCGGAAGTGATAGCGTCGGTGCTCTAGGAAACCCCCGAGCGTTCGAGCGTCAACGAAGTGACACGGAAATGCCGGGCTTTCCAGAAGTAAGTAAGATAACTTACTATGAGCTGATAGTTCGTTGGATTGATCGGTAGGTTGGAAACTCTGATCGTGAATCTGAAGAAACGATGACTGAGTGGTGAGCTGGAAAGGCGACTTCCGTTTATAGCCGCGGTTTGTGACGTAGGTGCGACGTGAAGGGAATCCCCGCGAGGGGCATGCTGGGAGTCCCTACTTCGCGGATTTTCACCTATGGCGGCCAGGTCTGGAACGCATCTACCGCGATAAACGAGGGATTACTGTAGTTCATACACCCCCTACTGCTGCTCTCCAGAGTGTTCTGCTGCATAATCAGCACGTTCTCTTTGAACTTGATAGTGTAATGACCTGGCTGGGGTTGTAAGCCAGGTGCATTCTGGGTATTGTGTTATATGTGTTTCCTATCGTTCTGCTAGTTCCTATGTGCTGATTTGCGTGTTGTGTGAGTGTTATGTAAGCCACAGGGAAGGTGATGTGTGTTCTGTGGAGCGGGTTGAATTAGCATGGTTAACTGACACCGTGACTCTGTGTGGTGGGAGCGTGATAGAGGATCGTGTCTGTAGCGTTACAAAGCGTTGAAGAAAAAGCCTAATAAAGGTCTGCGTGAACCTCTACTGCCTCCTGCTGGTTGATTTGGGGACTATAACACTGCTGCTGGGATGCTCATACTTGCTTGTTACCACATTCCACCCGGCCACAATAAGAGACCGGCCATTATTTACCTCCGCTGACTCCGACACCGGCCAAAATTGGAGACCCGGCCTTTAATTGAATACCGGCCTGTATTAGAGGATTTACGGTATTTATAAAGTGCCAAATCACGACAAGAGTTGTCTCAAGGCACTTCACATAATAAACATTCCAATTCAGGTCAGTTCATTAAAACAATCAGAAATAATGTTTCCTATATAAGGAACCCAGCAAATTGCATCAAGTCACTGACTAGTGTCAGTGACTATACAGCAGTCCTCATACTAAGCAAGCATAAAGCGACAGTGGAGAGGAAAACTCCCTTTTAACAGGAAGAAACCTCCAGAGAATCCCGGCTCAGTATAAGCAGCCATCCTCCACGACTCACTGGGGATCGAGAAGACAGAGCAGACACACACGCACGCACACAAAGACAAGTAATGTGTCTATAGTTATATTGTGATGTCCTAGTAAATATTCTATTTGGTGAAGGATAAACTTTATTGTATTTATCCTAGTGGCTCTATAATTAAACGGATAAACTAGTAGTGGCACATTGCACGTCAAGGAAAGCAAAAAGCCATTATCAGGAGAGGGATAATGTTTTAGTGGTTAGCAGCAGTGTGCTAGTCGATGGCCCCCTCCATGAGGCCACCACAGCTCAGCAGAACATCACTGTAGCTTCTTCTGGGGAGAAAATCACTTAGAGAAAAAATAAAGTTAACAGCTGAACTAGCAGGAAATAATACAGTTAAAGAGCAGATTGTAGAAGAAAGTAGTCGAGTGTGAAAAGTGGTCAGTGTGTCCTCCAGCAGTCTAAGCCTATAGCAGCATAACTACAGAGATAACTCTGGATAACCTAGCCTTTTAGATGGAGGCATGTTGGAGTCAGGGCAAGGGAGAGCCGTCTTTACCGACTGTACACTCCACCTCCCTCTACTCCCCCACTTGTCCTGATTTAGGCTAACATCAGATTTTAACCATAGGCCCTATCAAATAAAAATGTTTTAAGCCTAGTCTTAAAAGTAGACACAGTGTCTGCCTCACGGACTAAAGCTGGGAGCTGGTTCCACAGGAGAGGAGCCTGATAACTAAAAGATCTGCCTCCCATCCTAATTTTAGATATTCTGGGAACCACCAGTAAACCTGCAGTCTGAGAGCGAAGTGTTCGGTTAGGAACGTATGGAACAATCAGATCACTGATGTATGATGGAGCTTGATTATTAAGAGCTTTGTATGTGAGAAGAAGCATCTTAAAATCTATTCTGAATTTAACAGGTAGCCAATGTAGGGAAGCTGACAGGAGAGATATGATCTCTCTTTTTAATTCTCATCAGAACTCATATAAGGTTTATGAAACAAAGATATGATGAGGCAGGACCTAACCCTAACCCTAACTCTAACCCTAAAGCATCCAAACGTTTAGCATGGCCTTAATGAAAACAACAAGCTTAAAATACCGTTTATATAATTAAAGACCCTAAAAGCAGTTAAATTGTAATCGATTTGGATAAAATTCAAAAAGCTTTCGAAACATGCTATAAATCACTTTACAGCCAGGCTACTCAGATTGATGAAAACAGGATAACTACATTTTTGGATTCCCTGGAAATGCCTTCCATTTGCTGGGAAGCACATAAGAGGTTGACGATGCCTTTCTTCCAACTGTTTACAGCCAGAAAAACGCAGTAGAGCGACACCTTCAGCCTGCTTAGTAACAAAATCATAACTAGGTAAGCTGACCGAGGATATCAGGCTTCACTGGTCCACCGCAGTCAAAGATCCGCGTGTCCGCCATTGTTGGTGTTCCCTTCTCTGGGAGCCGGAGATCAGCGGGACTTTAGCTACATGCTAAACCGATGCTAATGGAGTTTTTCTGTGCGTTTTCTGTGACAAAAATGCGGCTTGCCATCAGATTTTGCCGTGCCACCACAACCCCATCCTCTTGAACTATCTCAGTACTGAATGCTGCATTACACCAGCATGTCTTCTGTCATTGGGCAGTGTCCAATGTTGATTCTATAGAAAGGGTCAAAGGTGGACCTTTTAGAGTAAAACAATATACTTCCTGTTGTCAGGGGTAGTGGCTTTGGTGATGGCAGGAAATGTCACTGTCATTGTCTTGAGATTTGTGATGACACACACTAAGTTGGATATAGCTCTGATCATGTGTCTGCAAGTTAATAAACCAAGGACTTTAATGTAAAAAAATCAATGTTTGAGACTAAGCCCAAACTACACCATTAGTCCTTTTGAAAACTATTTAGACAACTTTTGATTCCCAATGGCTTATCAATTTTAGGTCATAGGCCTAAAGCCCTAGGACAAGTTAGTTAAAATATGATATGTGTTAAAAATGATGAAATGGCATCATCTGACCAACATGGCCAACTTCTTGTTGGTTTTGGAACATGGTTTCAAAATAAAGACACAACATGAGTGTCCCGAATTTCATAATCCTCAGTCGAAGCATGGCATAGAGCTGACTGCTGTAATGGTCCTCAGGAGCACTATATTAAAAACAGATCATGCCTATGGAAGATTCGTATAATTATCTGTTTGGGGTTGGATTAGTATAAATCACATTACATTTCGCGCAGATGATGAATGTGAATTGAGGAAATTAGAGGCAAACGTAATTCCATGGTGTGATGCCTAAATTCGCTCCTCCTTGAACCGTCACCTTATCGTGGTGGAGGAGTTTGAGTGCCCTAATGATCCTAGGAGCTATGTTGTCTGGGGCACTTAGTGCCCCTGGTAGGGTCTCCCATGACAAATTGGTCTTAGGTGAAGGGTGAGACAAAGAACGGTTCGAAGGATCTTTCATGGCGGTTAAAACGAAGAGTCGGAGTACCCGGCCCGGAGGGTTACCGGGGTCCCACCCTGGAGCCAGGCCTGGGGTTGGGGCCCGTGAGCGAGCGCCTGGTGGCCGGGCTTTCGCCCATGGGGCCTGGCCGGGCCCAGCCCGAACCGGATATATGGGCTCGTCCAACTGTGGACCCACCACCCGCAGGAGGAACATGAAGGGTCCGGTGCAATGCGAATCGGGTGGCAGACCAAGGCGGGAGCCTTGACGGTCCAATCCCCGGACAAGAAAACTAGTTTTTGGGACATGGAACGTCACCTCGCTGGCGGGGAAGGAGCCGGAGCTTGTGGCAGAGGTTGAGCGGTACCGGCTAGATATAGTCGGACTCACCTCGACACATTGCATTGGCTCTGGAACCCGAGACCTGGAGAGGGGTTGGACACTCTACTTTGCTGGAGTTGCTCCGGGTGAGAGGCGGAGGGCTGGGGTTGGCTTTTTGTTAGCCCCGAAACTCTCTGCCTGTGTGTTGGGGTTTACCCCGGGGGACAAGAGGGTAGCTTCCTTGCGCCTTCGGGTTGGGGAACGGGTCCTGACTGTTGTTTGTGCTTATGGGCCAAATATCAGTTCAGAGTACCCACCCTTTTTGGAGTCCCTGGGACGAGTGCTAGATAGTGCTCCATCAGGGGACTCCATTGTCCTGCTGGGGGACTTCAATGCTCACGTGGGCAATGACAGCTTGACCTGGAGGGGTGTGATTGGGAGGAACGGCCCACCTAATCTGAACTCGAGCGGTGTTTTGTTATTGGACTTCTGTGCAAGCCGCAGTTTAGCCATAACGAACACCATGTTCGAACATAAGGATGCCCACCGGTACACTTGGTACCAGGGCAGCCTAGGTCACAGGTCGATGACAGATTTTGTAGTCGTATCATCTGACCTGCGGCCGTATGTTTTGGACACCCGAGTGAAGAGAGGGGCGGAGCTGTCAACTGATCACCACCTGGTGGTGAGTTGGATCAGATGGCAAGGGAACATGCCGCGTAGACCTGGCAGACCCAAACGCATAGTGAGGGTCTGCTGGGAACGCCTGGCAGAAGAACCTGTCAAGACGGTCTTCAACTCCCACCTCCGGCAGAGCTTTGACCACGTCCCGAGAGCAGTGGGGGACATTGAGTCCGAGTGGGCCTTGTTCCACTCTGCGATTGTCGAGGCGGCTGTTGCTAGCTGTGGTCGTAAGGTGGCCGGTGCCAGTCGTGGTGGCAACCCCCGTACCCGCTGGTGGACACCAGAGGTTCGGGGAGCCGTCAGGCTGAAGAAGGAGGCCTACAGGGCGTGGCTGGTCTGTGGGTCTCCGGAGGCAGCAGACAGGTACCGGATAGCCAAGCGGGGTGCATCAGTGGCAGTTGCCGAGGCAAAATCTCGGGCGTGGGAGGAGTTTGGTGAGGCCATGGAGAAAGACTATCGATCGGCTCCAAAGAGGTTCTGGCAAACTGTCCGGCGCCTCAGGAGAGGAAGGCAGCAACTCGCTCACACTGTTTACAGTGGGGATGGGGAGCTGCTGACGTCAACTGAGGCTATAGTCGGACGGTGGAAGGAATACTTTGAGGAGCTCCTCAATCCCACCAATGCGCATTCCGAGGAGGAACCAGAGCTGGGAGGCCTGGGGATGGACTGTCCGATCTCGGGGGCAGAAGTTGCTGAGGTAGTCAAACAACTACACAGCGGCGGAGCCCCGGGGGCGGATGAGGTTCGTCCTGGGTATCTCAAGGCTATTGATGTTGTAGGGCTGTCATGGTTGACACGTCTCTACAACATTGCATGGTCATCGGGGGCAGTTCCTAGGGAGTGGCAGACCGGGGTGGTGGTCCCCATCTTTAAGAAGGGTGACCTGAGGGTGTGTTCCAACTATAGGGGGATCACACTCCTCAGCCTCCCTGGAAAGGTCTACGCCAAGGTACTGGAGAGGAGGGTCCGATCGATAGTTGAATCTCAGATAGAGGAGGAGCAATGTGGTTTTCGTCCTGGCCGTGGAACTGTGGACCAGCTCTATACCCTTGCAAGGGTGATGGAGGGGGCATGGGAGTTTGCCCAACCAATCCACATGTGCTTTGTGGATTTGGAGAAGGCTTATGACCGTGTCCCCAGGGGCACCGTGTGGGGGACGCTCCAGGAGTATGGGGTGGGTGGCTTTCTGTTAAGGGCCATTCAGTCCCTTTACCAGAGGAGCGTGAGTTTGGTCCGCATAGCCGGTAGTAAGTCGGACCTGTTCCCAGTGAGGGTTGGACTCCGCCAGGGCTGCCCTTTGTCACCGGTTCTGTTCATCACTTTTATGGACAGAATTTCTAGACGCAGCCGTGGTGTGGAGTGCGTCGAGTTTGGTGGCAGGAGAATCTCGTCTCTGCTTTTTGCGGATGATGTGGTCCTCCTAGCTTCATCCAGCTCTGACCTTCAGCTCTTGCTGGGTAGGTTCGCGGCCGAATGTGAAGCGGCTGGGATGAGGATCAGCACCTCCAAATCTGAGACCATGGTTCTCGACCGGAAAAGGGTGGCTTGCCACCTAGGGGTCGGGGGAGAGGTCCTACCTCAAGTGGAGGAGTTTAAGTATCTCGGGGTCTTGTTCACGAGTGAGGGTAGGAGGGATCGGGAGATCGACAGGCCACTGCAGACGCCGAACCAATCCGTCGTGGGGAAGAGGGAGCTGAGCCAGAAAGCCAGGCTCTCGATTTACCGGTCGATCTACGTCCCAATCCTCACCTATGGTCATGAGCTTTGGGTAATGACCGAAAGAATGAGATTGCGGATACAAGCGGCCGAAATGAGTTTCCTCCGTAGGGTGGCCGGGCTCAGCCTTAGAGATAGGGTGAGGAGCTCGGACATTCGGGAGGGACTCGGAGTAGAACCGCTGCTCCTCCGGATGGAAAGGAGCCAGTTGAGGTGGTTTGGTCATCTGGTCAGGATGCCTCCTGGACGCCTCCCTGGGGAGGAGTTTCAGGCATGTCCTGCCGGCAGGAGGCCCCCGGGTCGACCCAGGACACGTTGGAGAGGTTACATCTCCAATCTGGTCCGGGAACGCCTTGGGGTCCTGCCGGAGGAGCTGGTGGAGGTGGCCAGGGAGAGGATGGTCTGGAGCTCCTTAGTTGGGATGCTGCCCCCGCGACCTGGACCCGGATAAGCAGAGGAAGACGACGACGAATCCACAAACCATTCTTAGGCAGGCACACACACACACACACACGCACGCACGCACGCATGCACGCACGCACGCACAACACATTAAAAGACCACAGTAAACACTAGGCGGAACTCAGATTGGACAGGTAATGGAAGACACGCCATCAAGGGAGCCTTCTGCCTCGACAGCAGCAGATCCACGGATCTTAGTGAGCCATAGTGCTTTGGAGTCCTCTTCAGACAGCTGAGATTCTAGTGGATTCTGAATTATTGTCCTAGACCGTCCCTGATGCTCACCCACCCACCCACACATCCAGCTAGCGGTGTGGTTGTTCTCACCACCCTGGCCTCCCCATCAGGTGGTTTTAACTTCCACCTCCTAAAACTAACCCAAACCCTAACCAGCTGGAACTGGCAGCTGACACAGGAAAATGCATGTGTGAAACCACGATGAATACGTTTTTATCCTGCTCTGACAACGGTTGTGCTAAAACGTAATAAACAATAATTTATAAATAAACCTTTAGGTCGTTAAGTAGCAGAAACGAGATTTGAACTGGTTCTGCAGGGGTTCAGTTCAGTGCTTAGGTAGCACCAATCCACAGCACGCTTCATCTGGAGGCACTTTTTAAATCAAACATTACATTCGTGTGCATTGAGTTCAGCTCTGTGGGCCTAGGAAAGCCGGCAGATTGCATCGATCTGATCAGCTTGGTCTAAAATGGTTCTAGATCTGCTTTCTTGTGGACCTGGTGGTAAAATCTGGCCTGATGTTTGTGTTTCAGTTCACTCGGGTTTGGATCCCGGACCCAGATGATGTCTGGAGGGCTGCAGAGATCACCAAAGACTACAAAGAGGGGGAACCAGTTCTCCACCTGCAGCTGGAGGATGGGACGGTCAGTATCTTCAGCTTTTGATGAACTGTAGCTTTTAGTCTGTGGTTCAGGTTCCTTCTAGCATTTCAGATCTTATTCACCAGGCCATTTCCACAGATGAACTGTGACATGAGAGCGTCACCCTGAAAGGGTCTCCAGGGCACATGGGGAAGAACATGTTAGACAGCCACTCAGGTGTGGAGCTACAGTAGTCATCAGCTAGCCTAGCATGCATACGTGCTCTTACAGCAACCAGAGTGTCTAGTGGTGGTCAGACAGGCAGCCTTGCCTGTGTCAGACCACCCCAGGGCGGCTGTGGCTACATGGTAGTTCACCATCAGCGACAGTGAGTGAGTGAGTGAGTGAGTGAGTGCTGAAGTGCTGAAGTGCTGAATGAGTAGAATCTATTATGCTCCAGCTGCTTTTGAACGGGACCTTGGTGCTTCGGGCAGAAACGGATATAATTCATCTTCTGTGGCTGAAGTTTTACCCTCATTTATTTAAACAAAGTACTTCAGGAAACGTAAACGTAGTAAATGAATACATAAACAGAATTATAAGCAGTTCATGACACATTCATCAAACCTGTGTGGGTTCTGCTGATGCAACAAGTGCAGAAAGAGACACGGGACCCCGATACCCATCAGAATCAGAATAAGCTTTATTGCCAGCGCTCCAGCGACCCAGAGCATAGGAACTTGACTCCGCGAACACAACCTGACCAAGGATAAACACACACACATGTAGACAAAAACAGGTACAGGCAGTCACGAGAGCAGCCATAACGGCGCTCATTTCATTAGATGAAAAGGGTGTTACATGAGGATAATTGGGGTAAGGTTAAAAAAAAGGCATAGCAGAGTTAGACCCAGCGGGTAGTAACTCTATTATACAAAAAAAACCCTCAACATAGAAGCACGAACATCACAGTTACAAAACATCAGAGTCCGATGGGGAGGCGGGGTTGGGCGGGATCCTGAATCCTCCAACGGGAGCTGCCATTGCGGCGCTCAGCCAGCTGCAGTCGAACAGGTGGGAGGGAGAAATGAGGGACAGAGAGCACATTTAGTTCCTGCAGGTTGCTGACCTTGAAGCAGAAGTCACAATCTGAAGGCAGGGGGGGGGAAGGTCAGGACACAGCATCTGTCAGCATTCCTCCTTTCGTGGGAGTGTGTTGAAGCAGCCTTGGAGGCTGCCTTGGAGTCAGATAAGGATAAACAAGACTTTGTTTAAGGCAGACAGAGATAATTTTCCTCTCTGCCTTGGAGTCTATAAGTGGTCATTCATGTCCACCAGTGAAGCCAATTATATGTTCTAAACATCCCCACACCGTCCGGCGACCCTCTCCGAGATCACATCCATCTTGCGCACTAACACAGGCAACGCCGCGAGGACATTGTCCAGCTTACAGTTCACCTCGAGTAACGTCCCAGTCTGTGAGGTCACCGCACGGGCGGCACATTCCGTGGGTGCGGGTCGCACTCCAATCGCTCCCGTCTTCCCAAATTTCCAGAAAAACAGATATCCTCCCACTCCAATCAGAAGAAATCCAGTGATCATCAGGCCGAATATTCACAAATCTTCCACATCCTCGATGGACAACTGAGAGAGGCACACGATTCGCCAGGCCTCCCAAGAATCGAGTGCATATCCCGCTGCGAATGTCCCCTCGGGACAAGTGGGTGCCCCCAGCTCCTGAACCTGCTGCTGGACATCCTGATGCTCCTGAACCTGCTGCTGGTCCTCCTGATGCTCCTGAACCTGCTGTTGGACGTCCTGATGCTCCTGAACATGCTGCTGGTCCTCCTGATGCTCCTGAACCTGCTGTTGGACGTCCTGATGCTCCTGAACCTGCTGCTGGACATCCTGATGCTCCTGAGCCTGATGATGGTCCTCCTGATGCTCCTGAACCTGCTGCTGGACATCCTGATGCTCCTGAACCTGCTGGTGGTCATACTGATGCTCCTGAACCTGCTGCTGGACATCCTAATGCTCCTGAACCTGCTGCTGGACATCCTGATGCTCCTGAACCTGCTGATGGTCATCCTGATGCTCCTGAACCTGCTGATGGTCATCCTGATGCTCCTAAACCTGCTGCTGGACATCCTGATGCTCCTGAACCTGCTGGTGGTCATCCTGATGCTCCTGAACCTGCTGCTGGAAATCCTGATGCTCCTGAACCTGCTGCTGGTCCTCCTGATGCTCCTGAACCTGCTGATGGTCTGAACCTGCTGCTGGACATCCTGATGCTCCTGAACCTGCTGATGGTCCTGCTGAGCCTGCTGATGGTCCTCCTGATGCTCCTGAGCCTGCTGATGGTCCTCCTGATGCTCCTGTGCCTGCTGATGGTCCTCCTGATGCAGACAAATTGGCAGTGTTGGTAGACGGGCCAGGAAGAATTTCTTAGCCTAAGTTGGGTGGTGCCCCAAGGCAGCAAGTAGAGGATCAGTTTCACCCTCTCAGCAGTCCCAGTAGAGACAATGGGACATCCGTTCTTTGTGACCTCACATCTGTCTTAGGGGGCCACAGTACATGACTTGTGTTGACCAGCTGAGGTCCACAATTAGTAAACATATCTGAATAATTGAAAAGTCTTGGTTGTTTTAGTTGGATTTAGGTATTTAACATTAAATGAGGATAAGAAGAAGAGGAGAACCAAGATGGCACAGCAGATGGACACCCTGGTGTGGGTTCCTCTTATGGATTCAATAAGACACGAAAGATCAGACAGTTGTCCATCACAGCGTGGGCTTTTTTCAGTTATACAAACAAGTTCTTTAGGACAGCGGGCTGCCGAGAGCCTTCGGCCGAACCTCCTCGAAAAGCCTCGCTCTCAGCAATTCAGTGGAGGTGTGTGTTTACATCAGTAATGGTGTACAGATGGCGATCGCTCGGCGTCGCTCTCCCTCTCTGGAATATCGTTGTATAAAGTGTAAACCGCGGCAGTTCTCCTCCTTCATTCTAGCTGCTGCTAGACGCTGACGTGCACGAGGCTCAGCTCCAGGAACAGATGTCGTGCATGGAGTGGACGAACCCGACTCCCTTATCGTTGTTCTGGGAGATTTTAGCAAAGCCAGTCTGAGCCAGGAGCTTCCCAAACATAAACAGTCTATGAATGCCCAACCAGGGAGGAGAACCCCTGGACCACTGCTACAGCACGGTAGCTGACTTCGTGGAGTTCAGCTCTGCCTTCAACACAATCCTCCCAGACCTCCTCCAAGACAAACAGTCCCAGATGGACATGTCTGACCTCATCTGCTGGTGGATCACTGACTTCCAGACGGGAAGCAGCAGGTCAGGCAGGGAAGAACGTCTCTGACATGCAGACCATCAGCACCGGTTCCCCTCAGGGCTGTTCCCTCCCCTCTGATCTTCTCCCTGTACACCAACAGCTGCACCTCCAACCACGAGCCTGTCAAGCTCCTCAAATTTGCAGACGACACCACTGTCATCGGACTCGTCTCTGACGGGGATGAGTCTGCCTACAGAAGGAGGAACGGCTGGTGTCCTGATGCTAACCCCATAACCCTGTCTGCCACGCCCATCACGATGGTGGACTCATGTCACTTCCTGGGCACCATCACCCAGAACATCACCTCCATCATAAAAAGGTCCTGTAGAGGATGAACTTCCTGAAGCAGCTGAAGAAATTTAACCTTCCAGTCGAGTCGATGAGGCGGTTCTACACCGCAGTCATCGAGTCATCCTCACCTCTTCCATCACCGTGTGGTACGCTGGAGCCACCATCAGGGACAAGAAGAAGCTGCAGCGTGTTGTACGCTCTGCTGAGAAGGTCATTGGCTGCTAACTTCCCTCCATACGGGACCTGTACACCTCCAGGTCATTGAGACGTTGTAGCGACATGAATAGCCTCATTTGTGACCCAAAGGTCACACTTCCTGAGCTAGGTCAAGCTGTCTCGGCTGTACTTCTATTTACAGATTATCCATCACAGGAGACACAAAGTCTGCTGTAATCCATCTTTAACCTGACTGCTGTTCCATCCGCAAGATGAAGGACACTTCAAGATTTAAAAGAATCATTTTTAATAAACTTTTTTCACTCGTATTACAATGTTCATAAATAATCATCAAGGTTCATTATAAATGTGTTTAAGTACTGAAATGAATTATTATCCTTTGGTTAATAATAATAATTATTTATGATAATCAGTAATGTTTAACAGTGACAAGAAGATCATGTGCACTTATACACACCATGCAGGTCACAGTAATCAGGTTAAAGTTAACTGCACTCACATGTCTTTGCTCCATGACACCAGACCTTTCTATCTTGGGAGGGCGTGTTCTGAGGTATAAGTCCCACCCTCTAACATGTCAAAATCTAATTCGTTAGAATAAGATTACCATCCGTCTCTTAAAACCTAACTCCTCAGTTCAAGTTCAGTTCTTGAGCTCACCAAATTTTCTCCGTGGCAACGAGAGTCCAGAGTATCGAGTCGGCCGTTCGAAACCTCTACTAAAGCTTTTCTGTCATGCTGATGGAATTGCTTCAACAGAAACGCCATCTGCGACAAGCTGACGCAAAACTCCTTCAGAGTTGATTTTAAAATGCAAACCATCCTCCTGTGTGCCTGCGGCAACTCTAGGACCAGAGAGTCAGTACCACTGGTCTACCCTACCGGACCGGGTACCCAGAGGCTGACCAACATCTTCCCTTGACCTCCGGATCTGAACAGAGGGTCGTCTGAACGGTGAGATAGAACACAAGATTGTGTTTGGATGCTTGTTCATTAAGAAATAATTTAGCTGAACTGCAAACCAAATTCTTTCACCCAGAACGCGTTTTTCTCTCTCTAAGATAAAAACCTTCTGAGACTACATACACACATCCAAACACACACACTTCATTTTTAGTTTCATCCAGACACAGGTTGCTTTAATACCAGGTTTTAATACCAAAGCTTTTATAAATTGTCATTTATGAATTGTCTTTTAAATTGTCATCTTTAAATTGTTAGTAATAAATTCTTAACTTTTTAAACCTGACTCTTCTTTGAATAAAACAGAGTGGTGTATATTTGGTCATTGAACGAGCAAATATCTCTTTAGATCTTCTGAATTAATAAATAAACTTTTGCTATTAATTTAAATCTTAAATTAAATATTAATTTTTTTGATTAAATATAGACCAAGCCAGTTGGTGTATGAACTTCTATCGATTATATAAATATCCGTGGATATATATACAGTGATCCCTCGTTTATCGCGGTAGATGCTTTCCAGACCTGGCCTCGATAGGATTAGTGTTTCTTTAATGGATATCAACTACCTGATCCAGGCGTGGAGGCCACGCAGCCTTTAGCCATTAGCTTCCAGCGGTTCTTCCATCTGGTTTTGACTGTGTTCTGTCTCAGCCTCTGGAGTACCAGGTGGGCCCAAAGTCCAACACGCTGCCATTCCTGCGGAACCCTGACATCCTGGTGGGGGAGAATGACCTGACGGCGCTCAGCTACCTGCATGAACCCGCTGTCCTGCACAACCTCAGGGTCCGCTTTCTAGAGTCCAACCATATCTACACCTACTGTGGTGAGTGGGACCGTTCTGCCTCTAAACCGCGTCTCAGTAGATTTCAGGTGAAGTGGTTTCTCCAGTGTGACCTCTGAAGGTTGCGATGCGTTCTCTGACAGTCTCATTTCAGCACTTCCATGTTGTTCTGACGCACCACCAAAACAGAATCGGCACCCATTGCTGAGTGGGCCGAGCTTGTGTAACGGACCAGCCTCTTGTTGCAGGTATCGTTCTGGTGGCCATCAACCCGTACGAACAGCTGCAGATCTATGGAGAGGAGGTCATCACCGCCTACAGCGGCCAGAACATGGGAGACATGGACCCGCACATCTTTGCTGTGGCTGAGGAGGCGTACAAACAGATGGCCAGGTACACCTGCGCATGTGGAGGGGGTGGGTTCCTGAAACTGGGTTTTCCTGGCTCAAACTGAGGCAGAGGTGGTACCATCCTGACCGTGTGCCAGCACATGCGTACTCTGTGCATTCAACTGCCTCACTTTTTTAAAGGCTAAATATGTTATCGTTAAGTGTTCTATTCTAAGCTTCTGTTGATTAATAGAATATTCCATTTAACAACGTTTCAGGTGAAACAAAACAGGTTTGCTGCTAAAAATATGAAATAAAATTCAATTCAATTTTATTGATAAAGCGCCAAATCAGGACAAGAGCCGTCTCAAGGCACTTCACGTAATAAACATTCCAATTCATGTCAGGTCATTAAGCCAATCAGAAAAAAAGTTTCCTATATAAGGAACCCAGCAGGTTGCATCGAGTCACTGACTAGTGTCAGTGACTTTACAGTAATCCTCATACTAAGCAAGCATGCAGCGACAGTGGAGAGGAAAACTCCCTTTTAACAGGAAGAAACCTCCAGAGAATCCTGGCTCAGTATAAGCAGCCATCCTCCACGACTCACTGGGGATCGAGACAGACAGACAGACACCAAGTAGTGTTTCTATGGTTACAGGTTGTGATTTCTCAGTAAATAATCTATTTGGTGGGAGATAAACTTTATTGTATTTATCCTAGTGAATCTATAATTAAACGGGTAAACTAGTAGTAGCACATCCAATGTCAAGGAAAGCAAAATGTTATTATCAGGAGAGGGAGAATGTTTAAGTGGTTAGCAGCAGTGTGCTAGTCGATGGCCCCCTCCATGAGGCCACCACAGCTCAGCAGAACATCGTTGTAGCTTCTTCTGGGGAGAAAACACTTAGAGAGAAAATAAAGTTAACAGCTGAAATAGCAGGAAATAATACAGTTAAAGAGCAGATTGTAGAAGAAAGTAGTCGAGTGTGAAAAGTGGTCAGTGTGTCCTCCAGCAGTCTAAGCCTATAGCAGCATAACTACAGAGATAACTCTGGATAACCTAGCCTTTTAGATGGAGGCATGTTGGAGTCAGGGCAAGGGAGAGCCGTCTTTACCGACTGTACACTCCACCTCCCTCTACTCCCCCACTTGTCCAGATCTGGGCTAACATCAGATTTTAACCATAGGCCCTATCAAATAAAAATGTTTTAAGCCTATTCTTAAAAGTAGACAAGGCGTCTGCCTCATCGACTAAAGCTGGGACTTGGTTCCATAGGAGAGGACCCTGATAGCTAAAAGATCTGCCTCCCTTCCTATTTTTAGATATTCTGGGAACCACCAGTAGACCTGCAGTCTGAGAGCAAAGTGCTCTGTTAAGCCTGATTTATGCTTCTCCGTCTGCGTCAGTGCGGAGACACGCAACGCCATTATCCGTCCTTGCGTAGGGCTCCGGCAGGCACGCAAGTACGTACGGAGTCGAGCCCACTTTTTTAAACATCCGTCGAACGAGACGGATTACGCAAGCTTGTGATTGGTCAGGACGCCGCTGTTGTTTACAGCGCCGCCATTGCAAAGAGAGCCGAGGATAACTAGCGGCAGACACGGAGAAGCTTGAAGAATACCTCGCGAAAAAAACTCTAAAAATATGAACGTTTAATTCTCCCGTGACTGGAGGAGTGAAAAGATGCGCAGCAAGCGTTTTATTTGTGGACGGAAATGACAGGAAACGTGGGTTTAGAGGTGGGGAGCGCATGAAGCGGTGGGAGAATGAGAGACAAATATGTCCGTGTTAAAAGTCTCTTATATACACAAAAAACACAATATAAACACACTATCTTGGACCGATACATGACAGGATACCACAGAACAGCGCTACGCCCTCTGTGGTCCTGTCAGGCAATTGCTTTGCAACACTCTCCAGGAGACGGAGAAGTAAAAGCGCAAAACGCTTCCGTCAATCCGTGCGTGTCTGTCCCTTGCGGAGCTGACGGAGAAGCATAAACCAGGCTTTAGGAACGTATGGAACAATCAGATCACTGATGTATGATGGAGCTTGATTATTAAGAGCTTTATATGTGAGAAGAAGGATCTTAAAATCTATTCTGAATTTAACAGGTAGCCAATGTAGGGAAGCTAAGACAGGAGAGATATGATCTCTCTTTATAATTCTCATCAGAACTCTAGCTGCAGCATTTTGGACAAGATGAAGACTTTTAACTACATTCTGTGGATTTCCTGAGAGTAATGAATTACAGTGATCCAGTCTTGATGTAATAAATGCATGAACTAGTTTTTCAGCATCACTCCTGGAAAGGATGCTTCTAATCTTAGCAATATTCCGAAGGTGGAAAAAGGAAATCCTACAAACCTGTTTAACCTGGGATTTGAATGACATGTCCTGGTCAAAGATAACACCAAGGTTCCTTACTTTGTTCTCGGAGATTAATGTAATACCATTCAGGTCAGGTGATTGACTAAGCATTTTACTTTTCTGGATTTCTGGTCCAAAGATGAGAACTTCCGTCTTGTCGTGATTTAAAAGCAGAAAGGTTAGAGTCATCCAATTTTTTATGTCTTCAAGACAAGCCTGTAATCTACCTAACCGATTAGGTTCATCAGGGTTAATGGATAAATATAACTGAGTATCGTCAGCATAACAGTGAAAGTTTATCCCATGCTGTCTAATGATTTTACCAATTGGGAGCATATATATATATATAGTAAAAAGAATTGGTCCAAGCACTGAACCCTGTGGTACTCCGCAAGTAACCCTGGAGTATGAAGAAGATTTGTCATGTACATTTACAAAATGAAATCTGTCAGACAGGTAGGATTTAAACCAGCCTAACGCTGTTCCTTTGATCCCTACAACATGTTCAAGTCTTTCAACAAGAACATTGTGATCTACTGTGTCAAAGGCAAAGCTGTCTGTGTATTCAACAAAATTATCAGGCTGAAATAACAGACTCTTATTATGAAAGGCTCAATAATATGCATTAGATTGGTGTTTAGTTCCTTTTTCCCATCTGATGTTTATAGTTAAAATATTTTGTAAAATTGGACCTTCAGTAACATTTTAGGTTTGTATTAATAATACTCATCTTAGTAGTGATGTGTCATTCGCAAACGAACTGGTTCGAAGAGCCGGCTCTATGAAGTGACCGACGGGAGCCGTCCCTCCCCCCCCCCCACCCCCCCCCCCCACACACACACACACGCGCGTCACATCCCCACCCCACCCCCGCCTTAGCGAAATCTACAGGCGATTGGTCAACATGTGTAACTGCGTGTCCAGACTGTCCACACACAAAGCAGTAGGGGCGGGGAAGAGGGAGGATCAAACAGACACACTGCAGAGCACATAAGGGCGGAGGGAGACGAGAGGGAATGAGGAGGAGGAGGAGGAAAAAGACGAGCGAGAGAGAGGACTAGGGATGAGCGAGTACACCACTATCTGTATCTATCTGTATCTGTGTGTGCGTGTGCGTGTGTGTGTGTGTGTGTGTGTGTGTGTGTGTGTGTGTGTGTGTGTGTGCTCTGTCTTCTCCATCCCCAGTGAGTCATGGAGGATGGCTGCTTATACTGAGCCAGGATCCTCTGGAGGTTTCTTCCTTTTAAAAGGGAGTTTTCCTCTCTACTATTGCTGCATGCTTGCTTAGTATGAGGATTGCTGTAAAGACTCTGACACCAGTCAGTGACTCGATGCAACCTGCTGGGTTCCTTATATAGTAAACTGTTTACTGATTGGCTTAATGACCTGACCTGTGTTGTTTACTATGTGAAGGTCCTTGAGACGACTCTGGTCCTGATTTGGCGCTTTATACATAAACTTTAATTGAATTGAATTGAAAGGTAATCATGCCTGTTATTCATTTATAGGATGTGTGTGTTAATGCAGATGTGGGATCAATTTATGTCAAATAATTGTGATTGATTATTTCTCAGTTGAGGTGGCTCAGGCATCTGGTCAGGATGCCTCCTGGACACCTCCCTGGTGAGGTTTTCCGGGCACGTCCAACCGGGAGGAGACCTAAAGGTAGACCCAGGACACGGCGGAGGCACTATGTCTCTCACCTGGCCAGGGAACGCCTTGGGATTCCCCCGGAGGAGCTGGCCCAAGTGGCTGGGGAGAGGGAAGTCTGGGCCTCTCGCCTTAGGCTGCTGTCCCTGCGATCCAACTCCGGATAAGCGGATGAAAATGGATGGATGGACTATAGTCATGCCACCAACATTTGTAACTGTTACAGCCCTAGCCCCGACAGAGACGGATTTACGAGGACACCTGTACCAGTGAGGTACCAGGGAGCTCACACCCACCGTTGTTTAGCCTATCGAGAGCACCGCTGACTTTTCCATGCGTCTTTATGTCACATGCTCGGGGATTTCCACATTCCTGAGAAGTCCTACAAAACCCATCCTACAAGTCCGACCCGACGCCACCCAGTCCTGACCCGGATGTGCCCAGATGTTCAGCATTTGACCCATTCAGTCAGCAAAAGAAAGCACTGTAGTAAAGTATTTAGTTACTGCTAATTGAAATCACATTGCGTTACAGTTTCAAGTAGGTGTAGTTAACGTTTCCTTTACAGAAGTGAAAATTTATATTTTTACATTTTTGTCTGTCAACTAAAATTAAAACCAGTTGGAGGAACAAGCGAGACAAAAATGTAAGAATTTTAATGGAAAGACTAAAACGAAGTAAAAGTATCTTGTGAAAATGAACACCAGCTGTCGCGTAGAGGACGTCTGGAGAACAGCAGCCCGGTGCACTGGCTCCCTGTTTTATAGGATCCACTTGAACGAAATATTTAGCTAATTTTTCATATTTTACATCATTTTCTTGAGCCAGTATGTGCTAAAATAACCATTTACAGGGTTAAAGAAAGGCTGCCCAGCCCCTATCCCCCCCTGTGGCCAGAATATCACACTGCTGGGACTTGATTGATCTGACCTACCTGGCGCTGCTGTCTGGCGTCACGTTTCCTGTTTAGACGTCTGAGTCTTTCCGTTTTACCGCATGAAAGCTTCGCAGGAGGTTTAAACTTCATTAGAATAGAAGAATGTTTCAGATCCTCCGGAGTAAAACTGGTATTATTCATCCTGCTGAGTCAGACGAAGCCTACTGCTTGCTGGTCATGTGACCACTTCTTCTGTGGTGTTTCCGCAGAGACGAGAGGAACCAGTCCATCATAGTGAGCGGAGAGTCGGGAGCAGGGAAGACCGTTTCAGCCAAGTACGCCATGAGGTTCTTCGCCACAGTGGGCGGATCCTCCCGTGACGCCAACGTGGAGGAGAAGGTTCTGGCCTCCAATCCCATCATGGAGGTCAGTGGGCGGAGCTTAAATCCATAACCACCAGGGCTGGGTACCTTTAGTTTTTGATTCTGGTACTGTAACAGACAGTAACTACATTTCTTTATTTTCGTTAAACTCTTTGGTGCAAACAGGAAACTCACATCTTTCATTTTATAGCAAATATTTGTATTAAAGAGCAAGTCACCCCCGAGTCAACTTTATTTGCTGATAAACTACGAGTGTCCAACCGTGCTGTAGACACATGTAGCTAAAAACTCTGCACTGCATTTTCATTTAAATCTCCTTAGCAATTGGCTAAGAGGTCCACTATGACGTTAGCTGGTACGTTATGATGTCACAAAGTCGTTTGACTGTGTGTGTGTGTGTGTGTGTGTGTGTGTGTGTGTGTGTGTGTGTGTGTGTGTGTGTGTGTGTGTGTGTGTGTGTGTGTGTGTGTGTGTGTGTGTGTGTGTGTGTGTGTGTGTGTGTGTGTGTGTGTGTGTGTGTGTGTGTGTGTGTGTGTATTTGTTACCGGCTCCGCCCTCTCGGTCTGCCAGGCAACAGCGTTTGTTGCATTTATTCAAACGGGAAGTGGGAGTGGAGTAAGACTCTGGTAGGGGGGTGACTTGCTCTTTAAGTAATTGAGTTTAGAGTCATGACTGTGACCCGGTCATGTGACTGGCTGTGGGGTCCAAACTGACCTCTCCTGGGATCCAAGAGAAACGAGAATCGGCTGGAACGAGGAAAGTTTATTAAAGATTACAACATGGTGCAGAAAAGTAGATTAAACACACCACCCAGGGGTCGGGTCCATCTTTAGGTGAGTCAGAACCACCCAGGGGTCGGGTCCATCTTTAAGTGAGTCAGAACCACCCAGGGGTCGGGTCCATCTTCAAGTGAGTCAGAACCACCCGGGGTCGGGTCCATCTTTAAGTGAGTCAGAACCACCCAGGGGTCGGGTCCATCTTCAAGTGAGTCAGAACCACCCAGGGGTTGGGTCCATCTTTAAATGAGTCAGAACCACCCAGGGGTCGGGTCCATCTTCAAGTGAGTCAGAACCACCCGGGGTCGGGTCCATCTTTAAGTGAGTCAGAACCACCCAGGGGTCGGGTCCATCTTTAAGTGAGTCAGAACCACCCAGGGGTCGGGTCCATCTTCAAGTGAGTCAGAACCACCCAGGGGTTGGGTCCATCTTTAAATGAGTCAGAACCACCCAGGGGTCGGGTCCATCTTCAAGTGAGTCAGAACCACCCAGGGGTCGGGTCCATCTTTATGGATAGATTCAGCCAGAACTTTATTATCAGTGTTTGTTTGAGGAGGTTTTTCTAAAGGATAAGCTGATGGAAAAACTCTGCCTCTGATTGGTCAGCTCCATTCTCCCATCAGGCCATCGGAAATGCCAAAACGACCCGGAACGACAACAGCAGCCGCTTTGGGAAGTACATCCAGATCGCGTTCAGCCGGCACTACCACATCATCGGGGCCAGCATGAGAACGTATCTGCTGGAAAAGTCCCGGGTCGTGTTCCAGGTGAGTCCAGCTAGTCCCCGCCTGGAGAACGGTCCAGGTCCCAGATGACGCCTTGTGTTTGTGTTCCAGGCCGAAGAGGAGAGAAACTACCACATCTTCTATCAGCTGTGTGCCTCAGGCAGCTTACCGGAGTTCAAGGAGCTCAGCCTAAGTGAGTGTGTGTGTGTGTGTGTGTGTTTGGAAGATGGAAAGACAACCTTGAAGAGTTGATAACGCGAGGAAGGCTTTGAAGGGAAGAAAGGCAGCTGGTCCTGATGACATGCCTGTGGAGGTGTGAAGTGTCTAGGAGAGGTGGAAGGAGAACTTCTCACTAGGTTGTTCATCTAGATGCTCAAGGAGCAGAGGGAAGTGTTCTGGTTTGAAGTAGAGGAACAAGGGAGATTAACAGAATTGTGTCAGCATTAGAAGGATAAAGCTGAGTCATACGAAGAAGATGAGAGAGCGGTGGAAGCTAGGCTGTATCTCCTGTTTCTTTGCCTGAGCTAACCAAACTAGTTAACTCTATCAAGACCTCTGCATGCCCCCTCCACATCTTACCCTCATCTTTGTTTAAAAGTGCTTTTCAGTCCATCGGACCCAGTGTGCTCTCTATAATTAATGCTTCTCTGGTCTCTGGTCAGGTCCCTGCTTACTTTAAGAACGCTGTAATCCACCCGCTTCTTAAAAACCCGAGTCTCGACCCCTCTCTCCATAGCAGCTTCAGACCCATCTCTAAACTTCCGTTCATCTCCAAGATCTTGGAAAAGGTTGTGGCTAAACAACTCACAGCTGCTCTTGATGAACATACATCTATGATAGCTTCCAGTCAGCTTTTCGTAGAGCTCATTCTACTGAAACAGCTCTTCTTAGGGTCTCTAATGACCTTCTGACTCACAGTGATGCAGGGGACTGTTCTGTTCTGGTCCTGCTGGACCTGACTGCAGCCTTTGACACTGTTGACCATCAACCTGCTACTGGAGAGACTGAGAGACTGGGTAGGCATATCAGGAACTGCTCTGGAGTGGTTCTCCTCTTATCTCTCTGAGCGCTCCTTTTCTGTGGATGTCTCCAAGTTTAGGTCCTCCACCACCTCCCTTACCCATGGTGTCCCACAAGGTTCTGTGCTGGGGCCTCTGCTCTTCCTCCTCTATCTGCTTCCTCTTCAGCACATCCTGAGCTCCTTCAAAGGAATCTCCTACCATCTTTATGCAGATGACATCCAACTGTACATCTCCTTTAAGCCCCATGAGATGTCTAAGCTGCAGCTGTTACACACCTATGCAGCACCAATCCACCTATCGATCTCACGCTCCAGTTTTCTCTCACTCGTGAACAAGACCCCGAGATACTTAAACTCCTCCACTTGGGGCAGGACCTCATCCCTGACCCGGAGAAGGCATTCTACCCTTTTCCGAATCAAGACCATGGTCTCAGATTTAGAGGAGCTGAATCTCTGATTGTGCAACATTAACTGACAATATCTTTATAAATGTCTTGGGGAACACTTTCACAAGTGGACTTGACTAACGAAGTCAAGTCAAGTCAACTTTATTTATAAAGCACTTTACAACAGCATAAAAGCTGACCAAAGTGCTTAACAAGCCAAAAAGAACAGAAGTTCCCTAAAAATTCTAAAAATAAGATAAAAAGTTCGTCACAAAGTCAAAACATGATAAAAACAAACATATCAAACTGACATAAAAGCTACTACAAACAGATGCATTCTCAAACTGAATTAAAAACAACTGAGAACAGATGAGTCTTTAAAAGTGATTTAAAACCCGGCAGTGACGAAACCATCCTAATCTGGATTGGGAGTGCATTCCACAACCTTGGAGCTGCTACTGAGAAAGCTCTATCACCCCTGAGCTTTCTCTTTGTTCTCAGCACCTCCAGGAGAAACTGGTCGGCTGACCTCAGTGACCGAGACGGGGAGTAAGTAACTAAAAGTTCACACAGATGCTGCGGAGCAAGGCCATGTACAGCTTTAAAAGCCAATAAAAGAACCTTGTACTGGACCCTAAAATCCACAGGCAGCCAGTGCAGCGAAGCTAAAATTGGGGTAATGTGCTCCCTCTTTCTCGAACCCGTCAATAGGCGTGCTGCTGCATTTTGCACCATTTGAAGACGGGAGAGGTGAGACTGAGGAAGACCAAGGTACAGTGTGTTGCAATAGTCAAGGCGTGATGTAATAAACGCGTGAATCACCGTCTCAGAGTCATGACTTGAGAGCAGACGCTTAACCTTTGCGATCCTCCTTAACTGATTGCGATCCGGTAGGTGACGCTCAGCTTTGCTGCGTTGTCTTTTCTGACCTGTCACTGATGAGGTGCTCCATGGAGCTTTTTGTTTGCTACAGACGAGTCTGACCTGTTCAGGTGCAGCGGTGTCGAGGACTTCAGTTTTACAGTAGAAGTGATTTAAAAGGGAATCAGCACAGCTGGTTGTCAGACACGTTGATGCATTCATGCCTTCGATAAAAGCTGATGGGTGAGGTCAGCTGAGGTGTGATGTGTAGCCGGTGAAACGGTCAGATAGACCCACATCCTTAACAACCATCAAATCAAATCACTTTTATTGTCACGTCACATGTGCACACTGGTACAGTACATGCGAGTGAAATTCTTATGTGCGAGCTTCACAGCAACAGTTGTGCAAAAATACAGTAATGTAAGAACAAGTAAAATATAAAAATGGCTAATCTAAATATACAAATGAATAAAGTAAACAATAAGATAAGAGATATAAAATATACAGAGGCTGGTATGTGCAAAACAGTGGCATTAATGTACAGTATGGAGCGTGTAATGTTGGAGTTTCAGTAGTGAGGGTGAGGTGTCTGCTCCGTGTTCAGCAGTCTGATGGCCTGATGGAAAAAGCTGTCTCTCAGTCTGCTGGTTCTGGACCGGATGCTGCAGAACCTCCTTCCTGATGGAAGTAGTCTGAACAGTTTATGGCTGGGGTGACTTGAGTCCTTGATGATCCTCCCTGCTTTCCTCAGGCACCGCTTCCTGTAGATGTCCTGGAGGGAGGGAAGCTCACCTCCAATAATCCTTTCAGGACACCGCACTACTCTCTGGAGAGCTTTGCGTTGTAAGCGGTGCTGTTGCCATACCAGGCGGAGATGCATCCATGTTAGACACATCCACATCTTTGGTTATGATTAAGTGGAGAGCGCGTCCAGATGGTGGGTTTGATTATGGACATTTTGTTGGAGATCAAATAATTCAAGCACCCCAAGGATATGTTCTGCAGATTTGTCAGTAGCATCATCAACATGAATATTAAAGTCACCAGTTATGAGAAGATTTGCAAAGTCTGTTGTGATAACAGAAAGAAGCTTGGTGAAGTTTTCTAGGAATGGAGTGCATGACCCTGGAGGCCTGTAGATAACTACACCAATATTTTGGGAGTACCTTTAACTTCAAAACAAAGATACTCAAAAGAGTCATAAGCACCACAAACTAGCTGTTTACAGAGGAATGAGTCTCTAAAAATAGTAGCTATAGCACCGCCACGCCTGTCTGATCGAAGAACGGTTAGAGATGTGAAATTTGTTGGTGTTGATTCTATGAGAACTGGTGCACAGCTACCACCATTTAGCCAAATTTCAGATCAAAACATGAAATCAAGATTGTGAGAAGAGAAAAGAAAATGTATTAAAAATGACTTCTTGCTAAGAGATCTAACATTTAATAACTCAACCTTCATGGAGATGATGGGAGGAACCTGTGCAGAATGGGCCTGATAAGGAACTGTTGGCAGGTTTCGGGGATTATGTGAGCAAATTGGCACTTTCCTGTTCTGTCTTGTAGATATTATAACAGAGATGATGAGTACTGCTGGATACTTGTTTCAGACGAGTATCCGGTACGGATAAAGCATTTTTGACGAGTACGAGCGTGAAACGAGTAAAACTCGTAAATATCTGTAATCGTGCTGAAGGAAAATCCTCATTGGGTAAGTGACTGTCTTCACGCTCTGTGATTGGCCAGTCACATAGAGCGCCCGCCCCTCCCTACACACAAACCTCAGCAGCCGGGAGCTCACGGCTCAGTCCGCGTCCGGTCCATCCACGCACACACACAGACAGTAACGGATCTCTCTGTGCTTGCTTCACTGTTCATGTTTCTTCAGTACTCCCTATGTTTTCTTCCGTTTGCTTCTTTTTAAAGTTACTTTAAAGTTATTTAAAGTTACTTTTATCGTAACGTACGTGGTGCATTTGACAAGACAGAGCTGAAAACGGCTCGTGCTGCGTCAGTCACTGCCTCCTCTCCGGTCGGGGTTGTTTTTTCCTCTCTCTCTCCTCTTCCTCAGGATCCACTCCCTCTTTCCTATTCACTCTCTCTCTCTTTCTTTACATTTTTTAATCACAAATGTCTATCTTTTGCTCATTTAAAATATATTTTAATCATTTTCTTGATTCTTTTTTCTATTTTACATGTTTTGTTTTTGTGAAGCGCCCCGTGATTTTTATCTTGAGAGGCGCTATAGAAAAGATCTTTTCTTCTCTCTCTTAATTCATGCACTTAAATATTAATGTTCTGATTTTATTGAAAAACTTGTTCTGTAATAGTTCCTTTACTATTGTGATCAAAAACATATAATCTCAACTCTGAGGCTGCTCTGTAAATAGTTTTCAAATAAACAATACATATAACTTCTGATCAGACTTAAAATAACGTATTGATGTAAACCACACCCACTTCCGGTTAAACTACACCCACTTCCGGGTTAGGCCACGCCCACTCTGAGTACAGATACAGATAGTGGTGTACTCGCTCATCCCTAATGAATACTAACATTTCATTATGTTCACATTTGCCTTGGAAATATTCATGAGTGACTTCTTTCCTGAAATCTGGACCCCATAAATCTCAGTGATCGAAGGTAAGGTAGGTGTAAGACAGCAGAAAGATGTGAGACAGCAGGCAGGTGTGAGACAGCAGGTAGGTGTGAGACAACAGGGGGATGTGAGACAACAGGGGGATGTGAGACAGTAGAGAGGTGTGAGACAGTAGAGAGGTGTGAGACAGTAGAGAGGTGTGAGACAGCAGGCAGGTGTGAGACAGCAGGCAGGTGTGAGACAGCAGATAGGTGGGAGACAGCAGATAGATGTGAGACAGCAGGGAGATGTGAGACAGCAGATAGATGTGAGACAGCAGGGAGATGTGAGACAGCAGGGAGATGTGAGACAGCAGATAGGTGGGAGACAGCAGATAGGTGGGAGACAGCAGTTAGATGTGAGACAGCAGTTAGATGTGAGACAGCAGGGAGATGTGAGACAGCAGATAGGTGTGAGACAGCAGATAGGTGGGAGACAGCAGTTAGATGTGAGACAGCAGGGAGATGTGAGACAGCAGATAGGTGGGAGACAGCAGTTAGATGTGAGACAGCAGATAGGTGTGAGACAGCAGGCAGGTGTGAGACAGCAGATAGGTGTGAGACAGCAGATAGGTGTGAGACAGCAGGCAGGTGTGAGACAGCAGATAGGTGTGAGACAGCAGATAGGTGTGAGACAGCAGGGAGGCGTGAGACAGCAGGAAGATGTGAGACAGCAGGCAGGTGTGAGACAGCAGATAGGTGTGAGACAGCAGATAGGTGTGAGACAGCAGGAAGATGTGAGACAGCAGGCAGGTGTGAGACAGCAGGAAGATGTGAGACAGCAGATAGGTGTGAGACAGCAGATAGGTGTGAGACAGCAGGAAGATGTGAGACAGCAGGGAGATGTGAGACAGCAGATAGGTGTGAGACAGCAGGAAGATGTGAGACAGCAGGGAGATGTGAGACAGCAGGCAGGTGTGAGACAGCAGATAGCTGTCCAGTTCATGCAGGTCAATCTCATCCAGATGTAGAAGCTGGTCTCCAGATCTTCAGTCATCTGGAAACAGGAAACTGCAGCTGGATAATCCAGGAGAACATGGATGAGACTAAAGTTGTGTTTGTCTCCCAGCAAGTGCAGAAGACTTCATCTACACGTCTTTAGGAGAGAACATCTTCATCGAGGGCGTGAATGATGCTGAAGACTTCAAAAAGACCCGAGAGGCCTTCACTCTGCTGGGTAACCCTCCACCCTTCTTCTGGATAGACACCTCCTCTGAGAGAAAAAAAAAATGTGTGTGTGTGTGCGTGTGCGCGTGCGCGTGTGCATGTGTGTGTGTGTGCGTGTGCGTGTGTGTAGGGATAAAGGACAGTAGCCAGGTCAGCATCTTCAGGATCTTGGCCTCCATTCTTCACCTGGGGAACGTCGAGGTCCAGGCGGAGCGGGACGGAGAGTCCTGCCACATATCGGTACGTAGACCCACCCAAAGGTTCGGAGGCTCTGGGTTGGATCTGTGTTCTGACTGATCAGTATTTGTGTTGCAGAGGAACGATGTCCATCTGCAACACTTCTGCAGGCTGCTGGGCGTGGAGCTGCAGCAGATGGAGCACTGGCTTTGCCACAGGAAGCTGGCCACAGCGTCTGAGACATATTTGAAGAAGATGTCTAGCAAGCAGGCGGTCAACGCCCGTGATGCGCTCGCCAAGCATATCTACGCCCGACTCTTCGACTGGATTGTGGAGCACATCAACAAGGCTCTTCAGACGTCCTCCAAGCAGCACTCCTTCATCGGAGTCCTTGACATCTACGGGTACGGGGGGCATCAGAAGCATATGTTTGTGTGTCTAGCAGACTAAAAGTGAAGAGGCGGTTATCCTAGAAGCTAACAGCAAACAGCGTTTAGCTAACTCATCTTGGGCCGGATCGACTGGACTCGACCTGCTTTCCAGGCAGAGCTCCAGGCCACGTTATCCTCTTAGTGCACCCAGTTTTGTGACCAGATCATATTTAACATGACAGCTTTACAGGTTCATGGTTTAAAGGGGAAAGAGCGTGCTTGGGGGGGTGCAGGGCAGGTGTTTTAGCTGTTTGTCGCTACAGAAGCACATTACTACACTACGACTGCACATTACTACACTACTACTGCACATTACTACACTACTAGTGCACATTACTACACTACTACTGCACATTACTACACTACTACTGCACATTACTACACTACTACTGCACATTACTACACTACTACTGCACATTACTACACTACTACTGCACATTACTACACTACTACTGTACATTACTACACTACTACTGCACATTACTACACTACTACTGCACATTACTGTTACTACACTACTACTGCACATTACTACACTACTACTGCACATTACTACACTACTACTACACATTACTACTCTACTACTGCACATTACTACACTACTACTGCACATTACTACACTACTACTACACATTACTACTCTACTACTGCACATTACTACACTACTACTGCACATTACTGTTACTACACTACTACTGCACATTACTACACTACTACTGCACATTACTACACTACTACTGCACATTACTACACTACTACTGTACATTACTACACTACTACTGCACATTACTACACTACTACTGCACATTACTACACTACTACTGTACATTACTAAACTACTACTGCACATTACTACACTACTACTGCACATTACTACACTACTACTGCACATTACTGTTACTACTACTGCACAGGTTCGAAGGATCTTTCATGGCGGTTAAAACAAAGAGTCGGAGTACCCGGCCCGGAGGGTTACCGGGGTCCCACCCTGGAGCCAGGCCTGGGGTTGGGGCCCGTGAGCGAGCGCCTGGTGGCCGGGCTTTTGCCCATGGGGCCCGGCCGGGCCCAGCCCGAACCGGATACATGGGCTCGTCCAACTGTGGACCCACCACCCGCAGGAGGAACATGAAGGGTCCGGTGCAATGCGAATCGGGTGGCAGACCAAGGCGGGAGCCTTGGCGGTCCAATCCCCGGACAAGAAAACTAGTTTTTGGGACATGGAACGTCACCTCGCTGGCGGGGAAGGAGCCGGAGCTTGTGGCAGAGGTTGAGCGGTACCGGCTAGATATAGTCGGACTCACCTCGACACATTGCATTGGCTCTGGAACCCGAGACCTGGAGAGGGGTTGGACACTCTACTTTGCTGGAGTTGCTCCGGGTGAGAGGCGGAGGGCTGGGGTTGGCTTTTTGTTAGCCCCGAGACTCTCTGCCTGTGTGTTGGGGTTTACCCCGGGGGACAAGAGGGTAGCTTCCTTGCGCCTTCGGGTCGGGGAACGGGTCCTGACTGTTGTTTGTGCTTATGGGCCAAATATCAGTTCAGAGTACCCACCCTTTTTGGAGTCCCTGGGACGAGTGCTAGATAGTGCTCCATCAGGGGACTCCATTGTCCTGCTGGGGGACTTCAATGCTCACGTGGGCAATGACAGCTTGACCTGGAGGGGTGTGATTGGGAGGAACGGCCCACCTAATCTGAACTCGAGCGGTGTTTTGTTATTGGACTTCTGTGCAAGCCGCAGTTTGGCCATAACGAACACCATGTTCGAACATAAGGATGCCCACCGGTACACTTGGTACCAGGGCAGCCTAGGTCACAGGTCGATGATAGATTTTGTAGTCGTATCATCTGACCTGCGGCCGTATGTTTTGGACACCCGAGTGAAGAGATGGGCGGAGCTGTCAACTGATCACCACCTGGTGGTGAGTTGGATCAGATGGCAAGGGAACATGCCGCGTAGACCTGGCAGACCCAAACGCATAGTGAGGGTCTGCTGGGAACGCCTGGCAGAAGAACCTGTCAAGACGGTCTTCAACTCCCACCTCCGGCAGAGCTTTGACCACGTCCCGAGAGCAGTGGGGGACATTGAGTCCGAGTGGGCCTTGTTCCACTCTGCGATTGTCGAGGCGGCTGTTGCTAGCTGTGGTCGTAAGGTGGCCGGTGCCAGTCGTGGTGGCAACCCCCGTACCCGCTGGTGGACACCAGAGGTTCGGGGAGCCGTCAGGCTGAAGAAGGAGGCCTACAGGGCGTGGCTGGTCTGTGGGTCTCCGGAGGCAGCAGACAGGTACCGGATAGCCAAGCGGGGTGCATCAGTGGCAGTTGCCGAGGCAAAATCTCGGGCGTGGGAGGAGTTTGGTGAGGCCATGGAGAAAGACTATCGATCGGCTCCAAAGAGGTTCTGGCAAACTGTCCGGCGCCTCAGGAGAGGAAGGCAGCAACTCGCTCACACTGTTTACAGTGGGGATGGGGAGCTGCTGACGTCAACTGAGGCTATAGTCGGACGGTGGAAGGAATACTTTGAGGAGCTCCTCAATCCCACCAATGCGCATTCCGAGGAGGAACCAGAGCTGGGAGGCCTGGGGATGGACTGTCCGATCTCGGGGGCAGAAGTTGCTGAGGTAGTCAAACAACTACACAGCGGCGGAGCCCCGGGGGCGGATGAGGTTCGTCCTGGGTATCTCAAGGCTATTGATGTTGTAGGGCTGTCATGGTTGACACGTCTCTACAACATTGCGTGGTCATCGGGGGCAGTTCCTAGGGAGTGGCAGACCGGGGTGGTGGTCCCCATCTTTAAGAAGGGTGACCTGAGGGTGTGTTCCAACTATAGGGGGATCACACTCCTCAGCCTCCCTGGAAAGGTCTACGCCAAGGTACTGGAGAGGAGGGTCCGATCGATAGTTGAATCTCAGATAGAGGAGGAGCAATGTGGTTTTCGTCCTGGCCGTGGAACTGTGGACCAGCTCTATACCCTTGCAAGGGTGATGGAGGGGGCATGGGAGTTTGCCCAACCAATCCACATGTGCTTTGTGGATTTGGAGAAGGCTTATGACCGTGTCCCCAGGGGCACCCTGTGGGGGACGCTCCAGGAGTATGGGGTGGGTGGCTTTCTGTTAAGGGCCATTCAGTCCCTTTACCAGAGGAGCGTGAGTTTGGTCCGCATAGCCGGTAGTAAGTCGGACCTGTTCCCAGTGAGGGTTGGACTCCGCCAGGGCTGCCCTTTGTCACCGGTTCTGTTCATCACTTTTATGGACAGAATTTCTAGACGCAGCCGTGGTGTGGAGTGTGTCGAGTTTGGTGGCAGGAGAATCTCGTCTCTGCTTTTTGCGGATGATGTGGTCCTCCTAGCTTCATCCAGCTCTGACCTTCAGCTCTTGCTGGGTAGGTTCGCGGCCGAATGTGAAGCGGCTGGGATGAGGATCAGCACCTCCAAATCGGAGACCATGGTTCTCGACCGGAAAAGGGTGGCTTGCCACCTAGGGGTCGGGGGAGAGGTCCTACCTCAAGTGGAGGAGTTTAAGTATCTCGGGGTCTTGTTCACGAGTGAGGGTAGGAGGGATCGGGAGATCGACAGGCGGATTGGTTCGGCGTCTGCAGTGATGCGGACGCTGAGCCGATCTGTCGTGGGGAAGAGGGAGCTGAGCCAGAAAGCCAGGCTCTCGATTTACCGGTCGATCTACGTCCCAATCCTCACCTATGGTCATGAGCTTTGGGTAATGACCGAAAGAACGAGATCGCAGATACAAGCGGCCGAAATGAGTTTCCTCCGTAGGGTGGCCGGGCTCAGCCTTAGAGATAGGGTGAGGAGCTCGGACATTCGGGAGGGACTCGGTGTAGAACCGTTGCTCCTCCGGATCGAAAGGAGCCAGTTGAGGTGGTTTGGGCATCTGGTCAGGATGCCTCCTGGACGCCTCCCCGGGGAGGTGTTTCGGGCATGTCCTGCCGGCAGAAGGCCCCCGGGTCGACCCAGGACACGTTGGAGAGGTTACATCTCCAATCTGGTCCGGGAACGCCTTGGGGTCCTGCCGGAGGACCTGGTGGACAAGGCCGGGGAGAGGACGGCCTGGAGCTCCCTAATTGGGATGCTGCCCCCGCGACCCGGACCCGGATAAGCGGAGGAAGACGAAGACGAAGACTACTGCACATTACTACACTGCTACTGTACATTACTACACTACTACTGTACATTACTACACTACTACTGCACATTACTACACTACTACTGCACATTACTACACTACTACTGTACATTACTGTTACTACACTACTACTGCACATTACTGTTACTACACTACTACTGCACATTACTACACTACTACTGTACATTACTACACTACTACTGCACATTACTACACTACTACTGTACATTACTGCACTACTACTGCACATTACTACACTACTACTGCACATTACTGTTACTACACTACTACTGCACATTACTACACTACTACTGCACATTACTACACTGCTACTGCACATTACTACACTACTACTGCACATTACTACACTACTACTGCACATTACTACACTACTACTGCACATTACTACACTACTACTGCACATTACTACACTACTACTGCACATTACTACACTACTACTGCACATTACTACACTGCTACTGCACATTACTACACTGCTACTGCACATTACTACACTATTACTGCACATTACTACACTACTACTGCACATTACTACACTACTACTGCACATTACTACACGACTACTGCACATTACTACACTACTACTGCATTTTACTACACTACTACTGCACAGTACTACACTACTACTGCACATTACTACACGACTACTGCACATTACTACACGACTACTGCACATTACTACACGACTACTGCACATTACTACACGACTACTGCACATTACTACACTACTACTGCACAGTACTACACTACTACTGCACATTACTACACTACTACTGTACATTACTACACTACTCTTGTACATTACTGTTACTACACTACTACTGCACATTACTACACCACTACTGCACATTACTGTTACTACACTACTACTGCACATTACTACACTACTATTGTACATTACTACACTACTACTGCACATTACTACACTACTACTGTACATTACTACACTACTACTGCACATTACTACACTACTACTGCACATTACTGTTACTACACTACTACTGCACATTACTACACTACTACTGCACATTACTACACTGCTACTGCACATTACTACACCACTACTGCACATTACTACACTACTACTGCACATTACTACACTACTACTGCACATTACTACACTACTACTGCACATTACTATTACTACACTACTACTGCACATTACTATTACTACACTACTACTGCACATTACTACACTACTACTGCACATTACTACACTGCTACTGCACATTACTACACTGCTACTGCACATTACTACACTATTACTGCACATTACTACACTACTACTGCACCTTACTACACTACTACTGCACATTACTACACGACTTTTGCACATTACTACACTACTACTGCATTTTACTACACTACTACTGCACATTACTACACTACTACTGCACATTACTACACTACTACTGCACAGTACTACACTACTACTGCACAGTACTACACTACTACTGCACAGTACTACACGACTACTGCACATTACTACACGACTACTGCACATTACTACACGACTACTGCACATTACTACACGACTACTGCACATTACTACACGACTACTGCACATTACTACACGACTACTGCACATTACTACACAACTACTGCACAGTACTACACTACTACTGCACAGTACTACACTACTACTGCACAGTACTACACTACTACTGCACATTACTACACTACTACTGCACAGTACTACACTACTACTGCACATTACTACACGACTACTGCACATTACTACACGACTACTGCACATTACTACACGACTACTGCACATTACTACACGACTACTGCACATTACTACACGACTACTGCACATTACTACACTACTACTGCACAGTACTACACTACTACTGCACAGTACTACACTACTACTGCACAGTACTACACTACTTCTGCACAGTACTACACTACTACTGCACATTACTACACTACTACTGCACATTACTACACTACTACTGCACAGTACTACACTACTACTGCACATTATTACACTACTACTGCACACACTAGAAACGTGAAGTCGCCATCTTAAAAAAACGGACCCAGAGATGATTTGTGTGATATGCTTGTCAGCCACTAAGTGGTGTCGTCGGATAAGAGAAATGCTCTGGAAAGAGCCTTTACTTGTGGCTTTTCTCCTAATACTAGAATTGGGGTGGACTCATTTTTGCGACGAGAGCTTGAATGGATTTGTGAGGAAAATCACTTTTTGTGCGTGAAAATGAACAAATCTTGTTTGCAGTCAGCGGCCCACATTAGTGAGAGTATTTAGTAGTATGGCATCTCGTAGAACATGTTGATTCTGATACTAAAGGCTTTCTGATACGTGTATTGGGGCGTACTCATTCATGCTGAGCAGGTAAGATGCGGCTTGCATCGACCAGACCTGTTCAGAAGCAAGTATAGAAGAGCGAGCATGAGGGACAGATGATCTTTAAACCCGACCCGGTTCTTCTTGAGTTTGTTGACTTTGTCTGATGGTTCCTGGTCTCTGCAGCTTCGAGACGTTTGAGATCAACAGCTTTGAGCAGTTCTGCATCAACTACGCCAACGAGAAACTGCAGCAGCAGTTTAACTCCGTAAGTTCTCCAGAACTGAGCGGGTAAGTGTGGTCTATGTCGTGTCCTACTTTCATCATCTTCATCCTCGCCCATGTCCTCAGCACGTCTTTAAGCTGGAGCAAGAGGAGTACATGAAGGAGCAGATCCCCTGGACCCTCATTGACTTCTACGACAACCAGCCCTGCATCGACTTGATTGAGGCTCGGCTCGGGATCCTGGATCTGCTGGATGAGGAGTGTAAGGTAAAAACGTCCACTTCCAGGCCTAGAATTCTTCAGCTTTGTATGAAACAGAACCAACAGAACCAGCATCCAGGTCAAAGGTTGCTCTGTCAAAATGTGTTTCAGGTTCCAAAAGGGACGGATCAGAACTGGGCCCAGAAACTCTACAAGCAGCACTCAAGCAGTGAACACTTCCAGAAACCCAGAATGTCCAACATCTCCTTCATCATTGTTCACTTTGCTGACAAGGTGAGCAGAACGGGTCGTCCAGAACCAGTCAGTGGCTGAGACAAAGAAAGCAAACGTAAACAAACCGGGATCATCCTATAGCTGTTGTTCTTTCTTTTTTTCGATTGAAGACTAAAAATCAAAAAAAGGAAAAATTCTTAAATAACAAAAATGCAAACATTTGCTTTTCATGTTTTCCTTTTCAGTCACGGATCAAAAATGGGAAATGGAAAAATGGCCACTGGACCAAATTCGATTTGAATATTTAGTTTGTCGGGTTCGTGAGGACAGGTGCTGTACCGATGTAGGCTACATGAACAATAAAGCTCATGTTTACACAGACGTGAGGATCCTGTTAGGGAAATACGAAGCCCTCGAGTCAGGTGGGAAATCTTCTATGTAGGAACAATTAGTTTATGACTTTAAACGCACAGATACATAATCTGTTGCTGTGGCAACACCTAACACAATCGTTTCCTCTGCATGGGGAGTGTGCACTGGGCTGGGAGCACAGATCCAGTGGGCCGCACTTCACTTCCAACAAACTAGACGTGGAAATATTTTAGAATAGTTGTGTAATGTTACTTTATCATTCAGTCAGTGGGTGACAACAGAAAGTGCTACATTTGTTAGCCTCATGTTGGACCGCTCGTTATTATGTCAACAAGCTGAGACGTCTCCTTTAAGTGAGGGTAATCATGTCAGCTCCGTTCATATAAACGACAACACTCAATAAACCAGGTTCTCTACCAGTAAACAGCTGTGTTGGTTTCCAGACGTCCCATTAGCTCTGATTGTTAGCATCGCCGCTAGTTCAGTCTGACTGCCTGAAACCAAACCCACCTGAAAACAGCTGACTACTTTATTCTAGTAAAATGCATTTCTGTAGCTAGATGGACAACACCAGTACATTA
Source organism: Nothobranchius furzeri (assembly GCF_043380555.1). Taxonomy (NCBI): domain Eukaryota; kingdom Metazoa; phylum Chordata; class Actinopteri; order Cyprinodontiformes; family Nothobranchiidae; genus Nothobranchius; species Nothobranchius furzeri. Next base: position 70,143,494 of record NC_091746.1, on the reverse strand, counting down.
TATGAAATAGGGATGTGTATTGATGCGATTCTGGCGATACAATACGTATCACGATACGGGGTAGACAATACGATATGTATCACGATACAGGGGTGTTGATACGATACGTATCAATACAGGGGAGATATTAAGATATGTATCACAATACAGGGGAGACAATACGATACATATCATGATACAGGGGAGTTGATACGATACGTAGCACAATACAGGGGAGACAATACGACACATATCACGATACAGGGGAGTAATGCGATACGTACCACGATACGGGGGAGTTGATACGATACATACCACGATACAGGGGAGTTGATACGATATGTATCACAATACAGGGGAGACGAAACGATACGTTTCACCATACAGGGGAGTTGATGCGATACATACCACAATACGGGGGAGTTGATACGATACGTACCACGATACAAGGGAGTTGATACGATACGTGTCACAATACATGGGAGACTAAACGATACGTTTCACGATACAGGGGAGTTGATGCGATACGTTTCACGATACAGGGGAGTTGATGCGATACGTACCACGATACAGGGGAGTTGATGCGATACGTACCACGATACAGGGGAGTTGATGCGATACGTACCACGATACAGGGGAGTTGATATGATACGTATCACAATACAGGGGAGACGAAACGATACGTTTCATGATACAGGGGAGTTGATGCGATACGTACCACGATACAGGGGAGTTGATACGATATGTTTCATGATACAGGGGAGTTGATGCGATACGTACCACGATACAGGGGAGACATTACGATATATTGCGATACTTTCAGCCATATCATATTAGTGATTATTTTAGACTGAATTATTAGTAAAATTCAATTAACAGTCCAAACTGATACGTAAGATGTTTAACATGAGGTACCTGAACCATAACAAGAGGGATTTACATTTCAGTGGTGGAAACGAAACCCATTGCACACTGCTGCCAACTAGTGGTCGGCATTGGAGTTACACCTAAAGAAAAAAACACAAATGTTTGTGGGTAAATTCTTCCAAAAATGTGATACGCGGCTTTTGAGTATCGATATAATATCGCAGGGAAAATTATCTGGATATATTGCATTATCGATATTTTCTTACTTCCCTACTATGAAACATAAATGTGAAACAATAACTGAATTATGTTAATCCCAGAATTATTCATAACTCTGACTAATCCAGATTTAAAGTGATTTTCAGCCAACTAAAACGTAGAAAGTTTAAAAAATGCTTTCACACGTGTCCACACACAGGTAAAAGTATTAAAACAGACCGAGCCTGCTCAGTAAATGGTTGTGTGCATTAAAACAAGACTTTGAAAACATAGAAACGGCAACTAACTGCAGGGATGTAAGCACCTAAAAGGTTTGCTAGAGCAGTGACGTTTCTAGAGGCTCACCGCTGCTGTGAGGATGCATCTGGGCATGTAGACTCCAGGATGCAGCAAGAGGGTCAAGACAGATGTGTGATGATGTGTGAGCTAGCAGTAACATGTCACAAGGCACCAAAACCAATGGTGAGAAAATCTTCATCAGTTTACAGCTGATGAAGCTACGCAGACAAAACAGCAACAAAGTGAGCAACAATTTTAATGACAGGTCTAATCCCCAGCATCCGGACAGCTGAGCTCCAGATGTGTTCATGGTTACAGTGTCTGGGTAGCATCTGGATAGAACGTAGAGCTTTCTGTTGTCACCCACAGAACAAACCGTAAAGTAACACTCGTCTTTCAGTTTTTTTCGTTTCATGTCCAGTTAGCTGGACTCCCGATGCCGTTGTGTGGAGCTGCTCTTCCTGTCCCGTGTGTGCTCCTGATGCAAACACACATTCCTTCTGGGACACCTACATCAGCACAACACCTGTAAACCCAAACCCTGGGGCGACGGTGGCACAGGAGTTAAGTGCTCGCCCCGTAAGCGGAAGGTTGCAGGTTCGAGCCCCGCTCAGTCTATCACTGTCGTTGTGTCCTTGGGCAAGACACTTAACCCACATTGCCCGCTGGTGGTGGTCGGAGGGACCGGTGGCGCCAGTGCTCGGCAGCCTCGCCTCTGTCAGTGCGCCCCAGGGCAGCTGTGGCTACATTGTAGCTCATCCCCACCAGTGTGTGAATGTGTGTGTGAATGGGTGAATGACTGATTGTGTTGTAAAGCGCCTTGGGGGGTTCCAGGACTCTAGAAGGCGCTATATCAAATACAGACCATTTACCATTTACCATGAAATGTTAAAATCGAAATCAGTCCGGCGGCTGTTTTTCCATTTTTGATCCGAGACAAAAATAAAATGACAATAAAAAAAAGACGTTTTGTGTTTTTGTACCAGTTTAAAAAAAACAAAGACTTCTTCATTTTTTGATTTGAAAATGGAAAGAAGGAAAGGTACACGGATGATCAGGCGAGCTGCAGTGAGCAGACCGTCCATCAGAGGGCAGCACAATTCTGACTTCTGACCAGAAGAAGAACCAAAGTTCTGCTTGGTTTGGAAGGTTCTGGGCACAGTTTGGCTGTTCGTTTCTTAAAACAGAACCATGGCTTAACTAAACCAGGCAGAACCCAGAGCCAGGTGGGACTTGGGTCCAATTAAAGTACCAACCGGATGTAAATGGGTGGGTGGGGGGGGGGGGGGTCGTTCACTGTTGTTCCAGGGTTTGTGACCCGTTTGAGCATCTGACAGAACCTTCCTCGGGTTTGGTTTGTTGCTACAGGTGGAATATCTGTGCGACGGGTTCTTGGAGAAGAACCGAGACACCGTCTACGAGGAGCAGATAAACATCCTGAAGGCCAGCCAGGTAGGAACCAGAACCAGAGTCTGGATCAGTGACGTCATATCGACTGTCTCTGACCTCAAACAGCTTCTGTGTTCTATGACAAAGAAATGATCTTCTGCTTTGTACTTCATCTGCGCCGTTTTATATTCAGTTAAATCATGAAATTTCAGGGTTTTCAAACAAAAAGTTTTTTGGTTCCATAGTTTGATTGATTTATAATTCTCATTGCTCTTTTTTGCATCTTAAAAACAGGAAGACTAGTTTTATATACATTGCCCCATACCTCTAAACAGTAAGTCACATATAGAGAGCAACGGAGAACACGTAAGCATATATGATATTTATTTTCATTGCTTAGTTTTGTAAAAACTTGCAAAGATTTTAGACATTTTTACGTTCACATGAATTATCCTCGACACGTGACTTCTGTGGCGAACAGAACAGGTATAAAAGTCATCAGTTATAGAGGGACAGGTTCTGATTCTGCAGGCTTGCTTTTTTAGGGATGCACTGAGGCCTAGTCCACACGTAGCCAGGTAAAAAAAAATACAAATATCCGCCCCTCCAAAAACTTGCATCCACACCACCTCGTTTAAAAAAAACTCTGTCCACACGTACCCGGATAAATACGTTGCTAAGGACATGCCAGACCTGTAGGCGGCAGTACTTCCCCCGTTCTTAACCTCGTCCTTCGTCTGTGGTCTTCCTCTAGGAGCAGTAATTCCGCTTGCAAAAACAAACAAGCAGAAAGCGCTTGGACAATTGATAAAGCGAGCGCAGCTCTGAGGGCATCCATGCTGTCTGCTAGTGTAAACACAGGTCGCATACGTGATGTCAGCATTTTTTTGTCGCAGAAAGTGACGTTGCGGACCTTAAAACTCCGGTTTTGTCTGTCCACACGCAGACACCCAAAATGGAAAAAACGCAGATCTTCACTTTGGCCGGAGTTTTTAAAAAGATCCGTTTTCGTGTGAAAAAACTCCGTTTTCGTTTTCGGATGACAGGCCAAAACGTAGAAAAATATCTACGCTTTGGCAGATCCCCGGCTACGTGTGGACAGGGCCTGAAATATAACTTCTTCAGCGAAAAGGAGGAACCCAAGACCAAAACCCGAAACACTGAGGCCCTGTCAATAATTAGAGCCCCAGCATTTATGGCTATGATGTGTACTAGCCTCACTAAAATCAAGGCATTGCAATACATCAGTTACAAAAGCATGAACATGTTCATTTAGCACTGACAACAATAATAATAAACACAACAAGTAATAAATGTACCAGCTGATAACCGAAAGCCCTGCTGAGACCAACGGTGGAGTTGAATCTGTTCTCTAGTGAAAACATGAGCCTCCTGAGTTTCTGTGTGGGACTACTACTGAAGACCAGACCGAGTGCTGCTGGCTGGTATAACAAGATGTTCTTGATGAAGAAGAGCATTTCTCCTTCGTCACACAAGTCTGTTCCTCTTCTCGTCGAGGACACGAGCGGCAGCGCTGAAGTCTCACGGTCCGTTCTTCACCGACGTGGAGCAGCAGCAGCAGCAAGGGCAAACTGTTATGAGTGTGTTGCAGCTCCGTGTTTCTGTAAAAATCATTTTTTTTTCATGAATTCGACGTTTCTAAGGCATCGCAATCAAAATCACCGCTTTTTGGGGTTCAGAGGACACCGCCATGTTGGATTTCTGTTTTCTAAATGCGGCGCATTAACGATCACGTGAGAGCCGATCGCTTCTTTTCACGTGTCTGAGCAGAACCTCCCTGAACCGTCTACAGGTGGTTCAGAACGCCTGTGCTCGGCTTCTGACCAAGTCCTCCAAACACACCCACATCACCCCGCTTCTCCTCCAGCTTCACTGGCTGCCAGTCAACTTCAGGGTTCATTTCAAGATCCTGGTTCTGGTCTATAGGACCTTACATGGACAAGCACCATCTTACATTGGTGATCTTCTCAGTCCCTACACCCCCAGCAGGTCCCTGAGGTCCAGTGATCAAAGCCTACTGGTTGTGCAGCACCAGGCTAAAGGTCAAAGGTGACAGATCATCTGCTGCTGTGGCCCCTAGACTCTGGACCTCTCTCCCCCTGAGCCTGAGATCAGTGGACTCAGTGGTCTCCTTTAAAACTCACCTGTTCAGGTTTGCTGGGACCTTCATCACCTCCCTCTTTTCCCTCCTTCGTATTCACTCTCTCTCTCTCTTAGCAATTTTAAACAAAATTGTCCTTTTTTACTTATTTTAAACACATTTTTAATCATTTCCCAAAATCCTTTTTATATTTGAAGTTTTTGTTTTAGTGAAGCGCCTCATTTTTATTTTGAGAGGCGCTATAGATAATATCATTTTCTTTCTTTCTTTCTTTCTTTCTTTCTTTCTTTCTTTTTTCTTTTTTTCTTTTTTCTTTCTTTCTTTTTTTCTTTCTTTCTTTTTTTCTTTCTTTCTTTCTTTCTTTTTTTCTTTCTTTCTTTCTTTCTTTTTTTCTTTCTTTCTTTTTTTCTTTCTTTCTTTTTTTCTTTCTTTCTTTCTTTCTTTTTTTCTTTCTTTCTTTCTTTCTTTCTTTCTTTCTTTCTGCTCAAAACAAACAAGTCTTTTGAGGTTTGTGACTAGATGAAGTCGCCTCCCTCATCAGTCTCAGCTGTTCATTCATTCATGACGGGTGAAAATCCCGTTTCATTTTGGGGGACATTAAGAAAATGACGGTCTCCTGCTGTTTTGGGCCTCCAGCATGAGCCAGGTGACTGAAAAACCAGCTGATCAGAGGTAGATGTCAGCATATCAGTAAATGACAGAGTACAACTCCACATCCTTCGTTGTCTTCTCCAACTAACTTCCTGTTCCTGAAAACGGAGCAGCAGAGCTTTTATATAGTTTTATACTGGAGACCAGTGCAGACGTGCTGGAATAAACCGGTGAAGTTGTTCTTTCAATAAATAATGTTGGAAAAGGTGATGTCCTACAGCCATCTACCGTAATTCCTCTAATACAGGCCCTGGGCCTTTATTTACTCAAGTGCATCCTGGTTCAGGCCTTTATTGGAAGGAGGCCAGAATAAGAGGCAGGCCTCAATCTCAATATGGGCTAAATAAAGTACCAGTAGAAGGAATATAGACACGATTTTGTGTCTATTTGATTCTATAAAACACGAGGTTCGTTTATTGAAAATGTACAGTTAACATTGTACGCACATATGCCTATAGGACATTTCCATAAACACCGTTGTTCCGCTGGAGGATTTACCTAGCTGAAGCTAACTGTGGTGTGTGGTAAATCTCGCTGCAAACCAAAAGGCTTTTACGAGTCTGACAGCCTACAACTATTTTATTTCAGGTTGGTTAACAATTTAGAGATCCAGAGAAGCTTTAAATGACAGTTTATGCTTGTGAGATGTGCTATTTTAATTACGTAATTAACTGGTTAGGATAGCTAATGCTAACAGTGAGTATGTGCTAGGAGCTACTTCTAACTAATATTTTATGCCTTTTTAAATCCAAATTTCTGGTACATTTGTTAGATTTTATCAAGTTATTAATGCTACGTTACAACACTAAGCTAACTGCTAAAACTACTAGCACTCTACAAGCTATTTGCAGTGAGGACACGTGAAAACAGACGAGCTGCAGCTGCAAGCGGGACTTTTTACTGGGAAATTAACGAAATTCAGCATAGAAAAGAAGTTTTTCTGCACCTGGTCAACAGGTGATGGTTACTAACGGAAGTTACGGTGTAACTATGGTTCTGTGAGTTCCTGGATGACTGCCAGTGGCAGTAAACAGAGTGGATGTATCTCCTCGCGCTCTGCGCAGGTCGAGTACTAATGTAAACAAAGTCACGCACGTGACACGTAGCGCACCTGGTCGCGAGTCTATAAATTACGCGCCGATAGCTACGTTCGGGTCTCCCGGGATCTTCTCGCCCGAGAAGTTCCGAGTGACCCCTGTGACTGGCAGTCATCCAGGAACTCACAGAACCATAGTTACACCGTAACTTCCGTTCTGTTTCGTTCCCTCCTGACTGCCAGTGGCAGTAAACAGAGTGGATGACTTATGCCAGAAGTGTCACGAGGAACATAAAACTCACCGTCACTCAGGAGGTAGCCGCCAGAGGCAGCATCGCCGAAGCGAGCGTGGACCCGTGGCCAACGTTGAGGCGGTAGAAGCGTGTAAACGTGCACGGAGTTGCCCAGGACGCCGCAGCACAGACGTCCGCCAGTGGCACACCTCTCATCGCCGCCCAGGATGTAGCAACACTCCTGGTGGAATGGCACACGATCCCAGGGGGAGCCACGGCACCCACTGCCGCGTAAGCCATCGCAATGGCGTCCACGACCCAATGCGACAGCCTCTGCTTCGAGAGGGCCCGACCCCTGTTCACTCCTCCGTGACAGACAAACAGCTGGTTCGACTGCCGGACAGTGTTTGTGGCCACAATATAGAGCTGCAGTGCCCGGACCGGGCACAGCAAATTCGCCCGCCGTTGTTCCTCCGAAAGAAATGGGGGAGGGAAATACGCCCCCAGCTCGATTGCGGCATTCACGTAGCCCGCGGGCAGAACCTTGGGAAGAAAGGCGACGTTGGGCCACAGCGTCACCCCCGACCCATCTGCCTTCCACCGCAGGCAGGCGGGGCTGATGTCCAGTGCGTGCAGCTCACTGACCCGTTTAGCCGACGTCACTGCCAAGAGAAAGGCGGTTTTCACAGACACCACTGCCAACGGGGCGGTAGTCATTGGCTCAAAGGGTGGCCCACACATGGCCCGCAGGACCAGGGGAAGGTCCCAAGCAGGTGCCGGCCTGCACAAGGCAGGACGCAACCTTCTCACGCCCCGCAGAAACTGGGTCACCAAACAGTGAGCCCCAATGCTCCTGCCATCCACCAAGAGGTGGTTGGCCGAAATAGCCGCCAGGTGTACCTTAAGGGTCGAGGCGGCCCGGCCCTTGTCGAACAGGTGCCGGAGGTACCGCAGAACCTCATGCAGGGAACAAGAACCAGGGTCCACGTCCCTGCCAGAACACCAGGTAGCGAACCGCTGCCAACAGCGAGCGTACGTGGCCCTTGTAGACGGAGCCCTGGCACTATCCAGCACCCGCTGGATGGAGGGCTCTAAGCCGACTGGGGGCTGCCTGCCCCTTCCAATGGCCACACCGTGAGCCGAAGATGATCTGGGGACGGATGCCAAATCCTCCCCTCCATCTGAGACAGGAGGTCCCGTCTCGCCGGCAACCGCCACGGCTCCCCGTTCAGCAGACTGAGAAGCAATGGAAACCAGAGCCTCATGGGCCAGTCTGGCGCCACCAGAAGGACCTCGTGTGACGAGTCCCTCACCCGATGGAGGGTTGGTAAGAGCAACGGAGACGGCGGGAAAGCGTACAGCCGAACCAACGGCCAGGCATTGGCGAGGGCGTCCATCCCCAGAGGGGCGTCGGCCTCTGCCAGGGAGAACCACAGAGGGCAATGTGTGCTGCTCCTCGAGGCGAACAGATCCACCTGGGCCTCTCCGAACTGATGCCACACCCTCTGCACCACCTGAGGGTGCAACCTCCATTCGCCCGGGGGAAGACCCCGCCGGGACAGGCAATCCGCCACCGAGTTCCTCCACCCCGGAAGGTGCAGCGCCCTGATGGAGGCCAAGCGAGGGTAAGCCCAGGTCAGCAGCGTCTGAGCCTCCCTCAACGATCGCAACGACCTGGTGCCCCCCTGATGGTTTATGTGGAACACCGCCGAGGTGCTGTCCATCCGGATGAGCACGTGCTTGCCCCGCAGAAAGGGCAAGAAGCGCCTCAGCGCCAAGTAGACGGTCTTCAACTCCAGGACATTGATGTGAAGCCGTGCCTGACGGGGGCTCCACAACCCCTGGACCGACCTGCACTGCCAATGCGCCCCCCAGCGCCTCGACGTGGGCAAGGACCCTGGCTGTGGCCAGACCCACTTCGCGACACGACGGCGCGCAGACGAGCCAGTCGTCGAGATATGGCAGGACCTTCAACCCCGCCCGACACAGGGGGCTCAGGGCTGCCTTCACGCACCGCGTGAAAACTCGGGGGGCGAGAGACAGGCCGAATGGCAGAACCAGAAACTGGTACACCCTCCCGAGGAAAGAAAATCGCAGGTACTTCCTGTGCCCCGGATGGATCGGGACATGGAAGTATGCATCCTTGAGGTCTATGGTCGTAAACCACTCTCCCGGACAAACCACCTGAAGGACATCGCGAGTCCGAAGCATGCGGAAGGGCAGCACCTTCAGGAACCGATTGAGACCCCTGAGGTCCAGTACCGGCCGCAGGGGCCCGTCCTTCTTGGGCACCAAGAAATACGTCGAATAAAAGCCGTCCGCCTGCAAATGCGGCGGAACGACCTCTATGGCCCGTTTGTCCAGGAGCACATCTATTTCCTGCATCAGGATGCTGACCCGTGCAGGATCTGTGACCGAAGTCACCCTGACCCCCGAAGGGGGTGGGGGCCGACGGCGGAACTGCAACCTGTAGCCCTGGGACATAGTTCGAACCACCCAAGCGTCTCCGCATTGGGCCTCCCAGAGGGCCAGGTGCTGTGGTGTAAATCTGCCCCGCCGCCGGCCCACAGCCCTCAGGCCGTGTCCCGACGCCTGTTTGGGGCCCTGGGGGGGCGGCGGCCCCTGTCCTGCCCCGAGGATCCCCGGGGCGGTGCCTGACGTGCCCCCGAGCGTCTCCAAGTCCCTGCCGCAGCCGCGGTCTGCTGGGCGACCTGCACGGGGGCGGCCGGACTAAACCGGCGCCGAGGGTCCCGTGCCCCTCGTGGCCTGGACTGTGGCATGGGGAGGACCCCTACCCCGCTACGCCCACTCCAGGCCTCTGCGGCTTGTCTAGACTGCCGCCGACGTTCCAACGCCCGCTCAGCCTCGGGCCCGAACAACTGGCCCGGCACCACGGGCAGACCGCGCAGGCTCTGTCGGCAATCATCCGACACCGGAGCCTGCGCCAACCAGACCTGACGGCGAGCCACTACCAGCGTGCCCAACAACCGACCAAGCTCCCTGGACATCAGCCCAAATGCTTGCAGGGCTGCGTCGTTCGTATCGCCCAGTGCCATCCCCGCTGCGCCCGACTGCAGCATCTGGGACTGGGCTAGCAACAGCACCGACAGCGAATTGCTGGTGCGTGCCATCCGTGCCCCGATGTCGTAAGCCCGGCACAGTAAGCAGTCGGTCACCCGACACTGGGTGCTCGGACAGAGGACCCTGTCCCTCAATGCCTCATCCGGGGAGAGCACCAGCGAGGCAACGCAGTGGTCCACCGGGGGCATGTGGTCCAACCCGTAGGTTCCTGCCTCCCGCATCGATGCCAGGGTCCTGGCATCCCTACCATGGTGGGAGAGCTGTCTCGGGTCCCCCCAGCACCGCTGCAGCTCCTCCACAAAGGCTGGCGATGGTGGGACCTGAAACGGGGGCGCCGCCGGAGCCCGGCGGAAGAAGGGATTCCCCGCCGGACGGGCCACCGGCACGTCGTCCAGTCCAATCCTGGCCAGTGCCGCTCGCAAAATCGCCCGCAACTGACAGGGGTCCTCCGCCAGCTCCGAGCTTGCTGAGCTATGGAGAGACATCCCCGAGTCACCGTGAGCTCCCAGGCCCGGGGGCTCCATCACCAGCCCCTGACTACGGCCAGGAGAGGGGCCCTCCTCCTCGAGGGACTGAAACTCCGAATTTGAGGCCCTCACAGAGATCAGGTCGTCCGGGCCCCCCTCGTCCGGGGCTCTGGTCAGCAGCGCTTTGAGCTGTTCCACCTCCGCCCGCAAAGAGTCCACTTCCTGGCGAGAGGGTTGCGCCACACGCCGCTTCTTGCGCCTCGGGCTGCCGCGTTCCTCAGCCGGTCTATCCCTCCGTCTCCCGGAACACGGGCGAGGGACACCAGAGGGCGGCAGGTCTGACTCAAACAGGAGGCACTCCACTTGACGTAGCCTGTCCTCCCGCACCGCCAGCGGCAAAATGCTGCAGTTCATGCACGGGTCAGTCAGCGCCTCTCTGAGGTGACCGACGCCCAGGCACTTAGGACACAAGTCGTGGCCGTCCTCCACCTGGAGGGGAGCCCCGCATGACGTACACTCCAACATCCTTACCGGTGTGGGAGACGCCAGCGACTCCACAGGAACTGAGCGAGGACTTCGAGGAAAACTGAAGAACGCGATTCAGTCCTGGAGTTGTAAAACAACGCACGTGTGTGTGTGTCGGCTAGGTAATCTGAGCGTGCCACCACCACGGTCAGAACGTCCAGCCCCACTCACCGGTAACGTTGTAAAACAACACACGTGCGTGTGTGTCGGCTAGGTAATCTGAGCGTGCCACCACCACGGTCAGAACGTCCAGCCCCACTCACCGGTAACGTTGTAAAACAACACACGTGCGTGTGTGTCGGCTAGGTAATCTGAGCGTGCCACCACCACGGTCAGAACGTCCAGCCCCACTTACCTGTAGCGCTCGCCGGCCGCACTCACCTCCCCTTTCCACAGGGAAAAACCTGCGACCGCCAGCGAGCCCTATCCGAGCCGGCAGCGGCGGTCCGAACGGCGCCGGCCGGCCGCACCACCCGCACTCGGTAACAATTAGCAGATAAATAACAGCGTCAATCCACCGCCCCAGAGGGCTCCTTCGAGCGCTCCGACCACACGGTCCCGGGCAGGAAGACGCCAAGTAAAAACAGTACTCACCTCTCAAGACCGATAAGATCCGAATCACGGACTTACGGAGCGATTGACCAGCGAAGCACGCCAGGCCAACAGCGAGAAGATCAAAGAGACCCGAACGTAGCTATCGGCGCGTAATTTATAGACTCGCGACCAGGTGCGCTACGTGTCACGTGCGTGACTTTGTTTACATTAGTACTCGACCTGCGCAGAGCGCGAGGAGATACATCCACTCTGTTTACTGCCACTGGCAGTCAGGAGGGAACGAAACAGAACTCACTGTTTCTCTCCTCCTGGTTGCTCCCACCTCCAGGAGCATCGGAGCAGCTTGTGGGCCGTACCAACGTGAGGATTAGGGGAGGGGGAGTCGTAATGTTTAATTCTCTTTGGTTGTGCTCTGCTCTCATTGGACAATGCTGTATCACTGTTAAATATGTTTATAAGCTCCATCTTTTTTGGGGGACCAGAGGGGGACATGCCCCCCCCCCCTCCCCGCTGGGATTTTTGCCCATGATTCATGACTTTCTGTAGAGGGCCTTCCTGGGCTTGGCTCCATCTCATCTCCATACAGTCCTTCACAGGACCAGGCTTTACGGTAATGTTCCATCTGCAGTTTCCTTTGGTTCAGGGAGCTCCTGTAACCGAAGGTAGAGTCCTCTCCTCGTTCGTAGCCAGATGTTCAGGTGTCTACACCTGTGCTGATCCACTGCCTTTGTTCTGTGTGATGTGTGCTGATGATCTTAAACTGGCTTTGGGTCGTAAACCTTCATGTTGGTTTCCAGTTCCAGCTGGTGGCAGACCTGTTCCAGGACAAAGACGGTGTGTCCTCCTCCAAACCGTCCAAGGTGAATATCCGCGCCCTGAAGACGGTCCCTAAAGCTCCCAACAAGGAGCACAGGAAGACCGTGGGACACCAGGTGGGTGTTTGGTTCTGCTCACACTGTTGACTTCCTAGTTCTGGTTCTGATCCGTGCGTCTGTTTGTTCCAGTTCCGATCATCTCTCCAGCTGCTGATGGAGACCCTGAACGCCACGACGCCACACTACGTTCGCTGCATCAAACCCAATGACTACAAGGAGGCCTTCTCGTGAGTCCGCCGCCTCGTCTCTCCTGAGTCAGGGTCCTGGTTCTGACCCAATCCAATCAGAACAAACTGCTATGTTTGGAGGAGTGGGTTAGGGTTAAACAGGAATTTATTTTTAAATAAACGTTTTATTGTAAACTTGATAAAAAACTGAGCAGAAACACTATTTTAATGCAAACTATCAGAGGTTTGCTGACGTGTGAACTCGAAAGTCTAATGAGGCTTTTATTCAGACGCCTCTGCCTCGCTGTACTCTCATGCTGCTGCGGTCCCGGTGCACCATCAGACCGCTACGCCTGCCGGCTCCTCCCACAACAACATCCATGCATGCCATGTTTGACGCCTCTGCCGAATTGTCCACCATCATCTTACAATCAGCATGTCACGGCTGCAAGCCTTGAGTGAAAAGCAGGAGCCAGGATCACCCAGCCCTAGTGATCAGCCTGACACCACCCCTCCTCCTCCTCCTCTCTCAGGCTGCTGAGGAGCACAGCTGAGCCCAATCTTACCAACACCTGTATCAAAAGGCTGTTCCTTCAGCAGTCTGGGAGGCAGCAGTGCAGGGGTTCTGCTGTCCTCCAGGTTTTGTTTGGTTTCAACCCCTGTCGTATGGATGAGTTTTTACTTTTTAGTCTAAAGTCTTTTATGATCCAGAGGGTTTTAAAGGTTAACTTGGTTTGGTGCAATTTTACTGACTTCGGGTTTAAACACCTTTGTTGCGGTAAAGCTTTTAATATAAGTCTTTACCAGGTGTTTTTATAGTTGATAATTTGTGATGTTAACCTTTTAGAGAGATCAGTTATCTCGTTTTTAGAACCTTTTTCAACAATTAAACCATTTTAATATCCACTGTCCAGTTCTTATGTTATCCCCGTCCTTCACATTTTACCAACACGTCGGGGACGTAACACAGCATCATAACTGTGCCTTGGTAGGAAGCTCTTTAACTCGCCCCACTTTCGGTGCACTCTGCTCCGGACCTCTCTCTTCTCCTGCTGAGAACACGCAGCCTGGCGCCCCCTGCTGGTACGGGCGTGTAACGACCCCAGACAAACATCAGCATGTGTGAATGCTCACCCCGGCTTTCCACGGGAGCCGTCAGTGGCACGTTACTAAAGCAGCACGTCTTGCTCGCGTAAACTGCTGCTTGGCCCTTCCCACGAGACGCGAAGCAGCAGGGGAGCAGCTGTCACTGACCGAGCACGAAGTCACATGAGTGACTTCGTCGGTAAACACAACAACAAGCAGGAGAAAACTACAACATGGTTTGTGTTTTATGTTCTGTCCGTTTTATAATCGCCAATACGGACCTGAAAAACAAAGGAGACCGCTAGCTAGGTGATAACTTCTCACGGGGCCGCACATTTAGTAACTTGTTTTAAAAGTAAAGCAACGGAAGGCAGTATGTTTCTTTATTCTGAAAATCTCTGGAGCTTCTCTCCATTTCCGCGTCCGATTTCCTGTCTTTACTTCCCCAAAAATGTCGAACTTGACCCGTTTCAGAGGCGTCGCGCGTATAAAATAGAACCGGCGCGTAAAGGCCGCAACATGCTGCTCCTGAGACGCGACCGACTCGCGCTGCTGACGGCTCCAGTGGAAAAGGTTCTGTTGACCACAGCGGTTCCTATCAGCAGCTATGACGTGCTGCTGCAGTAACGTGCTGCTGACGGCTCCTGTGGAAAGCCGGGGTCAGACCCCCGTTATAAGACGACTCCACATTTAAAATGATTTTCATTGAAAAAACCTGGTCCTATAATCGGGTCAGTACGGTATTTATTAAATCACGACTCGTGAAACATTAAACGTCTAGAATTGTAGACGCTGTTGCAGATTGAGTTTGTTTTAGGTCAGGATTGAGACTCTAGAAGGATTTTCATTTGAAGCGGCAGCAGAACGTGAGGACCAGAGCTGCAGGTAAACCTGGATGTCCTCACAGACCAGAGTTTGCTAAAATAAACAATAAATGATGAACAATCTGCTTCTAGACCTGCGGAAAGAGAGCAGGAAGGAAGGAACACATTTTAAAAGGTTTGTGTTACAAGCCAATTTACCGGGCTAGCTCCACTCTTCTAGATGTTATTAAATCTCAGGGTTTGGCTTGTAATCAGTGTAATGAGCGTGGCATCTAGTTACCAACAAACACCCTTACATTGTAGAGAGTTGATTAGCAATCACCAAATGACCCAGGGCATCTAATTCTGACAAAGTTACCTTTATGTAGAAATAAGGAGGCTCAAACACACCTACACACACCCCCAGTCCATGAAGCTTATGTACACTTCAGGTTAAGACCCTTGCCAGCTG
>NC_091746.1:70093688-70118688 GCF_043380555.1 Nothobranchius furzeri | reverse complement strand
ATGTGTGTGTGTGTGTGTGTGTGTGTGTGTGTGTGTGTGTGTGTGTGTTTATGTGTGCGTGCGTGTGTGTATGTGTGTGTGTTTATGTGTGCGTGTGTGTGTGTGTGTTTGTGTGTGCGTGCGTGTGTATGTGTTTATGTGTGCGTGCGTGTGTGTGTGTGTGTGCGTATATATATGTGTGTGTGTGTGAGTCTGTGTATATATGTGCGTGTGTGTGTGTGTGTGTGTGTGTGTGCGTGCGTGTGTGTGTATGTGTGTGTGTTTAAGTGTGCGTGCGTGCGTGTGTGTATGTGTGTGTGTTTAAGTGTGCGTGTGTGTGTGTGTGTGTGAGTGTGTGTGTGTGTGTGTGTGTGTGTGTGTGTGTGTGTTTGTGTGTATATATGTGTGTGTGTGTGTTTGTGTGTATATATGTGTGTGTGTGTGTGTGTGTATATATGTGTGTGTGTGTGTTTGTGTGTATATATGTGTGTGTGTGTGTGTGTGTGTGTGTGTGTGTGTGTGTGTATCCAACTGAGCACCAACTATTCAAACAGGAAGTTTAACGCGGCTGTAAGGCTGAAGGACGTTCCAGCCAAACCAGGGCTCCGGTGTCCCATCTGCTGGTGACAAACTTCCTCTTCATCATTATTCCCTAAAGCTGTGCCGCCATTGGTTGTTGCTTATTTCAGTTTGCTGCTCATACCTAAAAATCCCCTCCATCCCATCATCTGCCTCCAGCGGCTCAGTCTGACCCGCTGTGATCCGGCGGCGCCGCCCGGCCGTAGCTGGGTCCTCGTCTCTCGTTCCCACCTGATGGATGACTCTGTGTTTCAGAGGAAACCAGCAGCATGTCGCTGCAGCGTGAGCTGGACCAGGAGCGCCAGCGGTACCAGAACCTCCTGAAGGAGTTCTCCAGACTGGAGCAGAGATATGACAACCTGAAGGAGGAGGTGTCTCTAAACAAGGTGACCTTTGACCTCAAAGCCGTTCCGGCGCTGCTTCTGACCGTGTCCCACCGGCCTGGTTCTGTCTGGGCCGAGGGTGAGGCTCAGTCCAATCACAGAACCGCCTCTTCTCTTGCAGTTCCATCCTGGCCATCAAAGGAACCCGTCCAATCAGAGCAGCCTTGAGTCGGAATCCCCCTACCCGTCCATCTCCACCTCTGAGGTGGGAGACACCGAAGACTCCATCCAGCTGGTGGACGTGAGTCGGGGGGCGGGGCTTCTTCTGTGTGTGTGTGTGGTTGTGGACACGTCCCCTGAAGACGCTCAGTGGGTCCTGGTTGTGCTTTTCAGGAGATGGGGGTGGAAAAGGCTGCGATGGACATCGGTCTGTTCCTGAAGCTGCAGAAACGAGTGCGAGAGCTGGAGGTGGAGAGGAAGAGGTTACAGGTCAACCTGGACAAGATGGAGGAGCTCAGCAAGCGCAAGGTCAGCCATTCAGCTGATCCTGTATCCAGTCTGGGTCATCACCTCAAAGCTAATGATTGCTCCACGTCTTTCCTTCACTGAAGGGTTCGGAGTCACGGACCTTCATCTCTGAGGAGGAGACGGCAGATCTGGCCTACAACAACCTCAAGGTACCGAACGAGCCCTGAAAGGCTCACAGGTGTCAGTCTGTAACAGCAGGGAGCCAATCGGACAGGTTTCCCTCAGATCCAGTCCACCAATCCAGAGAGAGCTTGAGTTCTGTGTCAGGGGGATGGAGGAGAAGAGGCGGTCTTCATGCTGACCGCTGTGCTCCTTTGCAGAGACAGGAACTAGAGTCGGAGAACAAGAAGCTGAAGAATGACCTGAATGAGCTGAGGAAGACCGTTGCTGAGCGCGCGTCTCAGGACACCTCGTCCAATGAGCTGCAGGACGGGTACAACCTGCTGCTGAGTCAGCTGAAAGCGGCCAATGAGGAGCTGGATGCCCGGAAGGAGGAGGTTCTTATTCTGAGGACGCAAATCGTGAGCAACACTCAGCTGCTGGAGAGGAGTCAACTCATGGTGAGTGAGTGAGTGAGTGAGTGAGTGAGTGAGTGAGTGAGTGAGTGAGTGATGAACACTGGTGTCAGAAGCTTTACAGATTTAAAGGTCTGAATGTAAAAAGTCCAGAATATTCCTTCAATAATCCAGCGGAATCCAGATTGAGTTCAGATTAACGCCTTCATATAACCGTAGAGACTAGGGATGTAAGAAAATATCGATATGGCAATATATCGTGATATTTTTTCCAGCAATATTATATCGATATTCAAAAACCGTGTATCGGAAATATCGATATGGCAATATATCGTAATATTTTTTCCTGCGATTATTACATCGATATTCAAAAGCTTTGTATCTAATTCTTGAAAGAATTTACATGCAAACTTTTGTGTATTTTCTTTTCGTTTTGTGCAATTCAATCGCCACCCGCTAGTTGGCAGCAGTGTGCAGCAGGTTTTGTTTCCACCATTGAACTGTAAATCCCTCCATCATGGTTCAGATACCTCGCGTTAAACATGTTACGTATCAGTTTGGACTGTTTATTGAACATTCTTACAATAAATTCAGTAAAAAATGCTTGTAACGTCTGACTGAATGTATCGCAATATATCGTGATATATCGTATCGTCTCCCCTGTATCGTGATATGTATCGTATCACCAGAATTTCAAAAATACACATCCCTGGTAGAGACTGACTCCGTTACGACCAGGTGTTGATGGTAGAATGAAGGTCGCCGTAACACAGAGGCATGTGCCGGTAAAGCTCCAACTCTAAAGTTCAATAGGTAACGTAAAAGCTCTCAAAAAACACCAAACGTGGTCCCTCAACCATCTCCAAAGGTCAGGGGTCGCATTTATCAAGCTTGCTTACGTACAAAACGGGGTCGGAAAACTGCATAAGCAATTTTCCACGCGAACTTTGGGATTTATGAAAGAAAACTTTGCAGAAAAATGTGCAAAACTTTAAGTTGACTAAGGACCTGGCTTACGCACATGTTGGACATGGAGAGCACCTGCAGTGCTGCTGCTGAGAAGATACAAGTATGGAGTCCTGCAGCATCATCACTTGTACTGCTTCGTACACACACAGAACAAGACCCCCACACGCACACACACGTGCGCGCGCACACACACACACACACACAGCCTGAAGCGCAGAATAGGGAATGCAGAATACTAGCAGGGGGACAGATTGAGACAGAACATCATGCGTCTGTGACAGTGTGTGTCCTGTCACTGTGACCTGATTGATCGTGCGCCCTGGCTACTTGTACAGGGGAGATCTCTGTTTGGGTGACTGGTTAGCGCCACCCAGGAATCTGGGTATTGAATCCTGATCGGACCATTCTTATATCCGCCACAGATCTCTCTGAAGAATTCACAACATTGACGGCTTCAGCAACGCTGTGCCACTTGGTGGATTTTCTCTTATTTGTTTTGCAAAAGCACTTCCTTTCATTTCTCCACCTCACCCACAGGTACCTCAACTTCTGCTTCTGTGAAGTAGCGCTTCCTTGATCTGCCTTGATCTACGGTCTCCATGTCATTGGCGGAGCGCTGCAACAGCCGACTTATGTATATGCATGAGATCTACAAGGCACTTTGCATTGACTATTTATGGCAGTAAGTGGGCGTGGTGAGGGCGGGATGTGACTAAAATGCAGCTGAGGAACTTTCTCGTTAGTCTCTGATTTATGAAGCGGAGATTGCGTGCAGCTGTGCGTACTCCATGTTTGATAGATCACAAACCTACTTGGTGTAAGTACATTTTTTAGCTGAGCTTAAGTACAGTTTTAGTCAGGATTCTACGCAATGTTTGATAAATGAGATCCCCAGGTCCCTCAACCATCTCCAAAGGTCTGGTCCTTCTAAAACCCTTAAAACAGTGAGACGTGGCACGGATGCAGTCTCTCTTTCTGTCTCCGCTCTTCTCCTAGGCTGTTCTTCAGCTGATGAGCAGATGAAGTCCAGCTGTGAAGGCACAGGGTCGGTGTCTGACTACGGCCTTTGTGCCCTGGAGCTCCCATCTCCGGGGCACAAAAACCGTAGTCAGACACCGACCCTGTGGCGCTCCGTTGGTCCTGTCAGATTAGACTAGCTCACCTCCAACTGGACAGGAAGTCCTTCATACGTCAGAAACGCCTCTCTCCTGTGCCGCTCTGAACAGGACTTTCAAAATAAACATTCGATCTTTCTTTGGTTCTGGTTCGATGGAGTTCAGTCAAACATGAAACCCACACCAGTAAGTAGCGCCGCTCAGTAATGAAAGTTTAACCACCGCTAAGGTCCAGGTTACAAAAACACACAAGAGAATTATTAGCTCCACCCCTGCAGGTTACTTTCATGCTACTCCGCGTTGCAAATCAAACGCACCTCCTTGACTTATTTCCTAAAAGCACCCAGAAACATTTCTGAGGACTCTGAGCTACTTCCTGTTTGAATGCGTTGCCGACCTTCTCTGCAGGTTGGCGCGACCCTCAGCTGCTCTGGACCATGTGCAGCATCATCACGTTATGTCGGCTGGCGAATCATAAGCCTTCCTTGGTGGAAGAACAGTTTTACAATCTAAGAGAGTTCCAGACACAGCGAGCCGTATCTGGAGTGAGTTTATATTTTATCACACGTCTGACGGTCTACGTTCACGCGCTCTAACGCCACACCTCTGGTTTCTCGCCCCGGTGAACGCTGGTTCATGTGTGTGAGCGACACGTTGCATCCTGCTGCTGTACACACTCCCCTACGCCACAGCAGGTGGTGGAAGCTCACTACAACACAGATGTTGGCTCCTGTTTGCGGTCAGTGTTTGGAGTGTTGGTTGGGTTAGGCTTAAATCCTTTCTGTCGTAAACTACCAACACGTGTTTTTGGCTCTTTTACACGAAGAATCGGGAAAGGTTTTAGTGATTATCTTCTGTTTTCTTTAACCTAACCCTGCCAGGAGTCCAGATCTCTCTGAAAACAGCTGTTTCTTGTAATGCTGATGGGAACCGTTTTCCATATCTCCATGGTAACAAAAGGGCCTTTGCTGTTTTTGGCAGGAATCTGAGAAAGACACTGACCTGAACAACAGCAAGGAGCCGGTGGACCAAGAGGAGGCTCTCCGAGCATACCACGGGCTGTGTGAGTCTAAAAAGTAAGTGTGTGTCCTCTGGACGTCCCGAGGACCTGCGTCGAACTACACAATTCCCACTTTCTAAACGCAAACTCAAGCCTTATGTGAGAGATGATGATGACATGTGTAGGCAGCGCCGTAGGTTATAAGCTCAGCGAAACACACTCACTCGCAGGTTTGGGCCTCGTTCTGATAAAGTAGAGCTCACCTTGTTGTGCACGGCCCACCTAGGGACTAGCTATAGCAGATGTAGTATGCTGCAGGTTGCATCTGACACTGAGGAGGTCTAGATGGACGAGACCGTAAATGTGAGGGTGAGCACCCTACAAGCTGTTTTAACTAACAGCACCTGTCAGAGCAACAGGTGAGCAGCACAGGTGCAACCGTCTTTTCTCTGTTGCATTAGGGAGTTACGATCATTTATGCTTTATTTACACACTTCTGTTGTTCTTGTCCCCGTTTACATGGTTGCTTGTCTCTCGTGCTCGTCCATGTTGTCTTACCTGTTCGTGTTTTTCTGCTTCTGGCAACTGGACTAGGAGTTCAGGATGAAGAATACTTGCCTTGAAAAGAATCTGAAGCTCTAAGGACCGCCCACAGCAGTGTTCAGATACGAGTTGAAAGGTGGAACCGAGCCGCGGTCAGGTGGAGCAACAAAACAAAAAGAAAACCGACAAAAAACGTTCGGACTTCAGTTATCAGTGATGTCATCGCTGCTGCGACACCCACTGTCTCCGTAGGTGCATGAGTCCTGCCAGCGTTTTCTCTTCTTAATCGTGTTAGAAAAACTTTTGAATCTTTTACTGAGCTGCATCATAACATTATGACCACTGTGCAGCTTTAAAGGCGAAGAGTCGGTTTGTTTGCTTTCTTGATTTCAACTTTCGTGTCACAAACAACCTGGGAGATGCCCAATGAGAACCCCCTGATGGCTCCTCCCACTTCCCTAACATCCACGTGTTGCCACGGTAACCACACTGATTGACAGCACTGCCCTTAGACAACAAATATTTCCAAACAAGAGCAAAACTGACTCCAATCAGAAGGTCCGACAGCTCCTTAAGTGAAAACTGTAAACGACAACGGATGCAACGTTCAGTCCGTTACTCGTTGGACTTTTTAGATTCAGTTTTATGTCTGATCGTTTTTTTTTTCTCTAAAGCTGACCGGGACTTCTCCTCTTCCCGACCACATTTACACATCGTTCCCGCTGAGCGGAGAGAACCAGTACCTTGGAATTGCTGTCACTGATGTTTTGTTTTCCTAAAGAATACATGGATTCCCCTCATGAGCTTTAGAGGAAGTGGTGTGACCAAATATGGGTAACTGAGGGTGTTTCTTTATGTAAATGACTGAACGGACACCAGCAGCTGGGGACCCACATGTGGGAGGAGCATGAGAATGAGAGAGAGGCCACCACATGAATCGTAGGCCATTCGTGCGAACGTTGTAAAATCGGTGGTTAGGGTGGAATACAGGACGGTTCCTCCGAACGAGGGCCCTGGTTTAGCTGGTTGCACTTGGCTAAGGTCGCCCACTGAGAGTCCTCATGGAGAGGTTTGAGAGGGGAGGAACTTGCTGTTCACTGTCTCTAAGTGCTATGGTTGATTTCTGATCGTCCAACCGAGACTACTTGACAACAGGTTTACTTACAGATGGGTTCAGGCAGCGTAGCCTGTACCATCTGGGTTCCTCCTCCAGTCTAGTCTAAGTTGTTGTTGTCTCCTGTCTTTCCTCTGCTGCTACTGGACACCAGTAACCTTCAGGACTGGTGCCGGCTGAACGAGGACGGGGAACTGGGTCTGGCCTACCAGGGTCTCAAACAAGTAGCCAGGTGTCTGTGTGCTCCTTCCTAGATTACTCAGATTCCCAAGTCCTAGTGGTTCTGGTAGTGTGTGAAAACCATTCGAGTCCCCATTTTTCCAACTTTATCTCTTCAGATGAATCTCGCTCTCGCTCTCTCTCGCTCTCTCTCTCTCTCTCTCTCTCCCTCTCCCCTAAGTAGTTTCAGACTGGCCACTAGCGACATAGTTGCCCTAGGCACAATTTAATGGGTCCTGACTGGTGAATTTATAAGCACCAAAGTGCTGATCAGACTACGCGCCCTTTTGAGTCCCTGGAGATGGTGCAGGAGAGCACTCCTCCTGGTGACTCCCTTGGTTTTCTGCGGGATTTCAGGAGGCAAAGCTTGTGGACTTTGGGTTGGGCTCTCCTGTCTCTGGAGCCGAGTTGTCTGAGGTGGTCAAAAACTCCTTGGTGGCAAGGCCCCAGGGATGGATGAGATCTGCGCAGAGATCCTTAAGGCTCTGGATGTTGGGGTCAGTTCCACTGGATTGGCATACCAGGGTGTTGGTCCCCCCCCCCCCCCCCGGGTGTTGAGCCCCGGGGAGCACCAGATGTAAGAGGAGCCTCCTTGGAACCAAAGTCAGCAACACTGACAGACACTGACCTGTTGGACAAATATGAGTTAATCCAGCCAACCAATCCCTGTGAGAAATAGGGTACCAGGCTCCTTGATACGGGCTGTTAGGTCCCTGTATGGTCGGTGTCAGAGCTTGTTACGCATTGCCGGCACTAAGTTGGACACACCCCCGGTGAAAGTTGGACTCTGCCAAAACTGCCCGTTGTAGCCCATTCTGTTCATAACTTTGATGGACGGGATTTCTAGACGCAGCCAAGGTGTTGAGGGGATCAGTTTTGGTGGCTTACAAATCAGGTCTTTTTGCAGATGATGTGGTCCTGTTGGCATCATCAGATACTTTTCTCAAGCTTTAGCTGGAGTGGTTTCCAGCCAGGTGTTTAGCAGCTGGGATGAGATTCAGCTCCGCCAAATCCAAGACCATGGTCTTAAATTGGAAAAGGGTAGAAGGCCTTCTCCAAGTTAGGGATGAGGTCCTGCCTCAAGTGGAGGAGTTTAAAAGCATTTTCAGACTTGGGGCAGCATGAATCGGGCTGGGTGGCATTGGTCAAATACAAGCCCACCTAGGTGTGAACCGTTTATAAGCTACCCAGTCCGGTCTCTGCTGGCTCGGATGTGAAATGGCCAAAAGTATCTCTGAGCCTTGTTCACAGGTGAGGGAATGATGGAGCGGGAGATGGAGGAGCAAGTTTAGGTTGCCTCCTGGATGTCTCCCTGGTGACTTTTTCCACAACTGGGAGGAGACCCAAAGGAAAACCCAAGGCACACTGGAGGGGCGATGTTTCTCGGCTAGCCAGGGAATACCTTGGGATTCCCCGGGGGAGCTGGATTAAGTGACTGGGGAGAGGGAAGTCTCCTCCTTCCTCATGACCTAAATGGATGGATTATAAATGACCCACACTGGTATAGTGCCTTTCGGAGTCGGAGGACTCAGAGGGAATTCACTCTACAGTGTAACATTCATCCATTCACATGCCATTGGCGATGAGCTACAGTGTAGCCACAGGTGCCCTGGGGCACACCGATGGTAGCTAGGCTGTCGAACGCAGGTTGTACCAGTCCCTCTGACCACCCTCTGACAAGGTGGGTTAGGTGTATTGCCCAAAGACACAAATGCAGGGAGCCGGGGTCAATCCTACAACCCTTTTTCATTTAGTTATAAGCGTCAGAGCAACCGCCGGATGTTGGTGGTATCACTTCCTGTTATCCACGGGCAGCAGAGGGTGATATCGTCCAATGAAACTGGATAACAAACACAGTACGAACGTAACAAATACATCCTAAACCCTCCGGTTACTGGACAGCCTGCTCTACCTCCTGAGCCCCTGCTGTCCTAAGATGCACCAGTTTGGTCGACGACCTTCCATGGCATGGGGGGTTGCACTCTAGCCAGTGGCCAGTAAAGATTGTATGCAAGTTCACTTGTTTGCGTGTCAGTCAGTCTCTCTAAGCCTTCTTCCTGTAGTCCGTCTCTCTGACTCGCTTTTTCCAAGTTTGTCTCCTGATGAAAAGAGGAATGGGTCCGTCCAGAGGCTTGGTCTCGTTTATACTTCTCTGTCTGTGCCCTAACCCTAAGAGTCGGTGCAAGGACTCTCTGACAGGCTCACAGGGGATCCTGTGATATCCCTTGAAAGAGACAGAAACTGCAAGTCTGTGATTGGTCAGGACGATGCTTCCTGTAAATGTGTCAACAGCACCGCCTCTGCCCCGTCGATATGGAGCATGTCGGTGTGGAGCTGACGGAGAAGTATAGATTAGGCCTTGGTCAGTCTCTGAGTGGGTTCCGTCGCTGCCATGTCTCAGTGACTTTCTGGTCCATTCAGGCTCCTGGAGGCTCAGCTCCAGACTCAGACCCGGCAGCACCGGGACGAGCTGGAGGCTCTACACACTCAGATCGAGCTGCTGAAGGACGACCTTGAGAAGAAGCAGGAGATCCTGAACTACACAGCCTCTCTGTCTCCAGAGGCCAAGGTGGAGTACAGTGTCCAGCAGGAGATCACTCGGCTCACCAACGATAACCTGGTCAGGACCTTTAGCATCATGCAGAACTCAGCAGAGTTCACGGTCGTTCTGATCTGTTTGTTTATCTCTCAGGACCTCAAGGAGCTGGTGGAGAAACTAGAGAAGAATGAACGGAAGCTGAAGAAGCAGCTGAGGATCTACATGAAGAAGGTCCAGGAGTTGGAAGGTAACAGCACAAGCAATCAGGATGGTGGTCCAAAGCTGCTGCTGACTGACCATGCTGTTGTTGTTGTCGTAGTGTCTCACGCCGCTGTTCAGAACAGAACCACCAGACCAGAGCTGAGCCGGCAGATCACCGTTCAGAGGAAGGAGAAGGACTTTGAGGGGATGCTGGAGTACAGCAAGCAGGACGAGGTCCGACTCATCAAGACTCTCATAACTGGTGAGACCATCAGAACCAGCATGGAAAAAATGGCTGCCTTTTGCAACTGGCTTGTTGGGCCTCCAGTATGAGCAAGTTCACAGAGAAACCGGCTGATCAGAGGCGAGATGTCCTATCAGGAAATATTATAGAGTAAGACTCCAAATCCCGCCCTCTTCTGCTCTCCTCGCCTCCAACTACGTTCCGAAACAGGCGTTCCGAAGCTTCCCCACACCGACCGACTCACGAGGAGTTCTAGACAGATGAGGCGTAGGAAAGGGCCACGCGGCCTAAAATCTGTATCGCGATAAATGTAGAGGCACATGCGGTAAAGAGATAAATCCTTTCCTTCTGGTTGGACTTGTGAAAGTGTTGCTGAATGGTCGCACACACCAGAATAAGTTTCTGTATAAATAATGATTATAAATTCAATTCAGTTCAATTTTATTTATATAGCGTCAAATCATAATAAACATTCCAATTCAGGTCAGTTCATTAAGCCAATCAGAAAAAATGTTTCCTATATAAGGAACCCAGCAGGTTGCATCGAGTCACTGACTAGTGTCGGTGACTATACAGCAATCCTCATACTAAGCAAGCATGCAGCGACAGTGGAGAGGAAAACTCCCTTTTAACAGGAAGAAACCTCCAGAGAATCCTGGCTCAGTATAAGCAGCCATCCTCCACGACTCACTGGGGATGGAGACAGAGCGCACGCACACACGCACGCACACGCACGCACGCACGCACGCACACACACACACACACACACACACACACACACACACACACACACACACCAAGCAATGTGTCTATGGTTACATTGTGATCTCTTAGTAAATATTCTGTTTGGTGAGAGATAAACTTTATTGTATTTATCCTAGTGAATCTATAATTAAACTGATAAACTAGTAGTAGCACATCCAACGTCAAGGAAAGCAAAAAGTTATCATCAGGAGAGGGAGAATGTTTAAGTGGTTAGCAGCAGTGTGCTAGACGATGTCCCCCTCCATGAGGCCACCACAGCTCAGCAGAACATCGTTGTAGCTTCTTCTGGGGAGAAAAACACTTAGAGAAAAAATAAAGTTAACAGCTGAAATAGCAGGAAATAATACAGGTAAAGAGCAGATTGTAGAAGAAAGTAGTCGAGTGTGAAAAGTGGTCAGTGTGTCCTCCAGCAGTCTAAGCCTATAGCAGAATAACTACAGAGATAACTCTGGATAACCTAGCCTTTTAGATGGAGGCATGTTGGAGGCAGGGCAAGGGAGAGCCGTCTTTACTGACTGTACACTCCACCTCCCTCTACTCCCCCACTGGTTCAGATCTGGGCTAACATCAGATTTTAACCATAGGCCCTATCAAATAAAAATGTTTTAAGCCTAGTCTTAAAAGTAGACAAGGCGTCTGCCTCACGGACTAAAGCTGGGAGCTGGTTCCATAGGAGAGGAGCCTGATAACTAAAAGATCTGCTTCCCATCCTAATTTTAGATATTCTGGGAACCACCAGTAAACCTGCAGTCTGAGAGCGAAGTGCTCGGTTAGGAACGTATGGAACAATCAGATCACTGATGTATGATGGAGCTTGATTATTAAGAGCTTTATATGTGAGAAGAAGGATCTAAAAATCTATTCTGAATTTAACAGGTAGCCAATGTAGGGAAGCTAAGACAGGAGCGATGTGATCTCTCTTTTTAATTCTCATCAGAACTCTAGCTGCAGCATTTTGGACAAGCTGAAGACTTTTAACTACATTCTGTGGACTTCCTGAGAGTAATGAATTACAGTAATCCAGTCTTGATGTAATAAATGCATGAACTCGTTTTTCAGCATCACTCCTGGAAAGTATGCTTCTAATCTTAGCAATATTCCGAAGGTGGAAAAAGGAAATCCTACAAACCTGTTTAACGTGGGATCTGAATGACATGTCCTGGTCAAAGATAACACCAAGGTTCCTTACTTTGTTCTCGGAGATTAATGTAATGCCATTCAGGTCAGGTGATTGGCTAAGCAATTTCCTTTTCTGGATTTCTGGTCCAAAGATGAGAACTTCCGTCTTGTCTTGATTTAAAAGCAAAAAGTTTAGAGTCATCCAATTTTTTATGTCCTCAAGAGAAGCCTGTAATCTACCCAACCGATTAGGTTCATCAGGGTTAATGGATAAATATAACTGAGTGAGTAGCATATATATAGTAAAAAGAATTGGTCCAAGCACTGAACCCTGTGGTACTCCACAAGTAACCCTGGAGTATGAAGAAGATTTGTCATGTACATTAGCTTCTGATAGATAATAGTCTCCTACACTTATCTTCTGCAGTAGCTTCTGATAGAAAACAGACAGTGGAACTATAGGATTAGAAGATCCTGACAGATCTACGTCACAATGTCACTAACATTCATGGACTCACCCATCTGACTCACGACGGGGAAGCTGTTGTTGGTTTAGCGTCCAGGAAACCGCAGAGAACGTCTCTGATAGTAGAAGCTAACCGTTAGCATTTGCAATCCACCACACAGCAGAACTCCTCCATGCTCGTGTTATTTCTGGAGATAAAACATCAACGTTGCAGAGCAGACAGTCAGTGGTAGAGTCGTGCTGCTGTTATTCAGTCTGAGGTGAGATGTCCACATATCAGGAAATAAGAGTTCAAAACTTGCAAAGACTTGTAAAACAGTGGACCACAACATCCGTCTGGACAGACTCAAACTGGGT
The DNA here is from genome assembly GCF_043380555.1 of Nothobranchius furzeri. Taxonomy (NCBI): domain Eukaryota; kingdom Metazoa; phylum Chordata; class Actinopteri; order Cyprinodontiformes; family Nothobranchiidae; genus Nothobranchius; species Nothobranchius furzeri. The sequence goes on along the minus strand of NC_091746.1, from coordinate 70,106,113 downwards.
GGGACTATCAGGCACAGTGCTTGTCTGGTTCCAGTCCTATCTCAAAGATAGGGACTATGTTGTCTCTATTAGGGACTACCAATCAAAGCGGATCACCATGACATGTGGGGTCCCCCAAGGCTCAGCTCTAGGACCACTTCATATCATGTCCTGATAACTGTAAAGCACATTGTCTCTGTGTTTGAGATGTGCTCTAGAATAAAGCTGACTTCCCTTCTAGAGCTTAAAAATCAGTTTTTTTAACTACGACTCACAGGGTATTCATTTCCACCAAAGACCACTGCAGATGTACAGATTAAACAAGTACTCAACACTTTTAAAGGTATTTTAAAAGTTTTAAACTGTAATTTAAGAATTGCAGACATTACTGTAATTTTACAAATAAATGTTTCTAAGCAGAATCGCTGAAAAGGAGCAATCGATATCTTCAGGGGTTCAAACCCTTTATAGGCTGTAATCATGCACGTTATTACATCATAGGGTGTGTCTTTGTGATTTCTATGTGTTAATACAAATGGAAAATCAATTCATATAATGTAATCGTGAAACTGTGATTATTTCTCATGCTATAATCGTACCACCAACGTTTGTAATGGTTGCAGCCCTAGTCCACACCACCCAGCCTCAGCTTGTGACGAGCGAAATAAAAGACGAGATTTCTGTTGTTGTTGCACACAGATGTGAGGAGAAGATGGCAGGTAGCAGTAGGTTTGGACCAGTCTGCTCACTGAACAGTGGGTCATACAGAGACGTGCCAAACTAGACCAGAACCCCATTGGCCTCGTCAGACTTGGACTTCCCTCCATCAGATCTAGTTACCTGTAACTCAAGGTTCTTTCAGATCAGCTGATGGATGTTTTTATCTGTGTGCCAGACATCAAACCCAGCTCCGTGTCAGCCACGGTCCCGTGTCTGCCCGCCTACATTCTCTTCATGTGCATCCGCCACGCAGACTACATCAACGATGACCAGAAGGTGGAGTCTCTGCTCACCTCAACCATCAACGCCATCAAGAAAGTCCTGAAGGTCTGCTCCCTACACACACACACACACACACACACACACACACACACACACACACACACTGTGGTAACATTCTCCTGGTTCTGCAGAAGAACAACGAGGACTTTGAGATGATGTCGTTCTGGTTGGCCAACAGCAGCCGGCTGCTTCACTGCCTCAAACAGTACAGTGGAGACGAGGTGAGAGCTGCTGTCGACAACAGGAAGCTGCTGTTAAACCATGAATGACCCACACTTCCCACTTCCTGTCTGACATCTCCCTTGACTTGTCTTTCTCAGACCTTCATGACCCAGAACACGCCTAAACAAAACGAACACTGTCTGAAGAACTTTGACCTGGCCGAGTATCGGCAGGTTTTGAGTGACCTGTCTATCCAGATTTACCAGCAGCTCATTAAGGTTGGCGAGGGCATCATCCACCCCATGATTGGTGAGTTCCTGTTGGGTTCCTGTAGAGTTCCTGGAAGTTCATTGGAGAACTCCTGTTGTGGCCCAAAGAGATCTACTGGAATGTGAAGGTTAAAGGAACATTCAGCCATTGCAGAGTGTTTAAACGTTATAAGTTCATCTGACCTTGATGCTGTCGGTTTAACAACAAATGATTGATCATATAAAATGCTGTGGGTGCATACCGTCCCTCTGGGTTTATTTACATGGTTTTCTGTTGTTATTTATGATAAATAAAAAATAAAACCCATTTAAAGGTGGAATTCTGTAGGTATTTATATGGATTCAGTCGTTTATTGGAAGGAGTTTTGTCTTGATTCATGCATTTATAAGGAGTTTTGTGTTTATTATAATGGAAATTCTAGTTATTTACAGGTAATTGTCTGGTTATGGGCATAATTTGTTGTTGTACATGATTTCCAGGTTTTCTTAAGGGTTTATGTGGTTACTTACATGAAAACATTTTCACTGACATGTTATGAAGTAGACAAGTTTTCTTCTTTGCTTGGAATTATGTGGAGTCATTATTTCCTGTGGAAGCAGCAGCAGCAGCAGCTCCTCGTGAGGGGTTTGGCCCAGCGCTTTCATTGCAGATCTTTGATTTTTTCATTTGAACAATCAGGCTAAAAACAAAACGATGTTGACCACTGCCCGGCCAAAAATGTCACACACTAATATTTCATTGGACCGCCTTTAGCTTTGAATGCGACACACATTCGCAGTGACGTTATTTCGATAAGCTCTGTCAGTGTCACCAGGTTGAGTTCCATCTAGGGATGGGCAATATGTCGGCATCAGCATCTGTATCGGCCAATGTCATTTTTTAACATATCCGTATCGGTTCGATAAATTAAACCGGGCCGATATTAACAACTGATATTTTTTCCATCTCGTCTCCATTTTTTTGCCTGTTTCGGGGGGGGGGGGGGGGGGGGGGACATAAAAGGGTCTTCAGCTGTTGTTTAACTAATTCACTGCCAATGACGACTTTAGCATGTTTTACTGTGTGGGCGTCGGACGAACCCCCACACCGTGAGAACAAACATCTCAGCTCTAAAGCCGATCTTCATCCGCATATGTCACACGTCACGTGATCAGGAAGCAGAACATCCACGGGTTAGGAGATCGTTTTGGGCCGCTGCTGTAAAAAAAGTGAGGCGCGAACCGGAAAAACTTCTGCCGGTCACAATTCAACAACAAAATAGGAAAGAACTGATAACGCTCAACGCGCGAATTCTTCCTGATATAAGAGGTGAATCTCCGCTTTGTTTTGGTTGTTTTGGCGTCTACATCATCCTAGCGCGCAACGTTCTGTCACTCTTAAAAAAAACAGTAAAAATGGTGAGAAACACTGGTAGCAAAAGGCCTTACCGATCAGGAAACGGCTGGCAGCAAATGAGTTAAAAGTGTTCAGACTGTCAACGCTGCATAAGGATAAAGGAAGATCATTCCAGAGTCAGGGTGCAACAGTCTGGAAGGAGCGATCATCTTGACTTTTATATCTGGTTTTGGAACTTCTAGGAGGTTCTGGTGGGTGGACCTGATGGCTCCGGTTGGAGCATAAGGCTTTAACTGGTCAGTAATATAGGGAGGAGCTTGACCATATAGAGCCCTGAAAGTTCTAGTCAGGACTCTAAAATGAACTCTAAAGTTAACGGGTAACCAGTGCAGAGGCATCAGAATAGGAGTGATGTGAGCTCTTCTGTTTGCTCCAGTTAGGAGCCTCGCTGCAGAGTTCTGGACCAACTGAAGGCGGTCAAGGGCTTTTTGTTAAAACATGTGAAAAGTGTGTTACAGTAATCTAGACGGGAGGAGATAAAGGCATGGAGAACCATTTCAAGTTCATGTTTTGACACCAACCTTCACAGTTTGGAGAAATTTCTTAAATGATAAAAACTGTTTCGGACCAAAGTTTTTGAGTGACCTTCAAGAGACATTGGTCAAAAACACCCAAATGCCTTAAGTTTGTCTTGACGGCAGAGGATAAATGACCAAGTTTTAGACTAATCAGGGGAACCATGCTCTCAGGGGCAATGATCAGACATTCAGTCTTTTCAGAGTTTAACTGAAGGAAGTCATCTTCTAGCCAGCTGGTGATCGCTGATAGAAACTCTAGTAATTCAGACAGTTTATAGAACTCAGAATCCTTAAAGGAGCAGTACAGCTGAATGTCATCTGCATATCAGTGATGAGAGACATTATGAAAAGAATCAAGTATCTGTCCAAGAGGGTGTATGTACAGCAGAAACAACAGTGGACTCAAAACAGAGCCTTGGGGTACCCCACAGAACAGATCAGTAGAATCTGACATGATGTGGTTTCTACAGACACTGTACCTTCTGTTAGAAAGGTATGATCTAAACCAGTCTAGAACAGCTTTCTAGTTAGTCTCTGATTTTTAAAGCGGAGATTGCGTGAAGCTGTGCATACTCCATGTTTGATAGATCACAAACCTAATTGGCGTGAGTACATTTTTTTCACTGAGCTTAAGTACGGTTTTAGTAAGGATTCTATGCAATGTTTCGTAAATGAGACCCGTGACCTGTATTGGAATGTTTATTGTGTGGAGAGCCTTGAGACGACTCTTGTTGTGATTTGGTGTAATATAAATAAACTTGAATTGAATTGAATGTTGACCCCATCTTTGTGCCTCTGCCCCATTCCCACAGTGTCGGCCATGTTGGAGAGTGAGAGCATCCCGAGCCTGGCAGGTGTGAAGCCAATGGGCTACAGGAACCGTTCCCACAGCTTGGATACAGATGCAGATGGGCCCACCAGTTACACCCTGCAGGCTCTAATTCGACAGCTAAGCCAGTTCACCAGCATCATGCGAGACCACGGACTTGACCCGGAGATCGTGGGGCAGGTGGTTAGACAACTATTTCACTGCATCAACGCTGTCACCTTAAACAACCTTCTTCTGCGGAAAGACGTCTGCTCCTGGAGCACCGGCATGCAGCTCAGGTACCGGACCAGGTTTCAGGTTGGAGCCTGTAATGCCTCCAGCTGTGTACCACACTATACCACACTATGCTATTCTTTACCACACCACACTATGCCATACTATATCACACCATACTATACAATACTGTACTACACACCACACTACACCAAGCCATACTATACCACACCATACTATATCATATTATATCGCACCACACCACTCCATACCATACCACATAATACTATACTACACTTTACCACACCACTCTATACCATACTATATCACACCATACTATACAATACTATACTAAACCATACTATACCACGCCATATTATATCATGCCACACCATACCATACCACATCATACTATACCACACCATACTATACCATACCACACCATACTATACCATACTATATCACACCACACCATACCATACCACATTATACTATACCACACCATACTATACAAAACTATACCATACCACACTATGCCATACTATATCACACCACACCATACCATACCACATAATACTATTCCACACTATACTACACTTTACCACACCACTCTATACCATACTATATCACACCATACTATACAATACTATACTACACCAAACTATACCATACCACATAATACTATACCACACCATACTATACCATACTACAGTGGGGCAAAAAAGTATTTAGTCAGCCACCAATTGTGCAAGTTCTCCCACTTAAAATGATGACAGAGGTCAGTAATTTACATCATAGGTACACTTCCAACTGTGAGAGACAGAATGTGAAAAAAAAAATCCATGAATTCACATGGCAGGATCACACCACACCATACCATACCACATAATACTATACCACACCATACTATACAATACTATACCATACCACACCATACTATCATTCTATTCTATTGGGGCGACGGTGGCACAGGAGTTAAGTGGTCGCCTCGCAATCGGAAGGTTGCAGGTTCGAGCCCCGCTCAGTCTGTCGCAGTCGTTGTGTCCTTGGGCAAGACACTTAACCCACCTTGCCTGCTGGTGGTGGTCAGAGGGACCGGTGCACCAGTGCTCGGCAGCCTCGCCTCTGTCAGTGCGCCCTAGGGCAGCTGTGGCTACACTGTAGTACATCCCCACCAGTGTGTGAATGTGTGTGTGAATGGGTGAATGACTGATTGTGTTGTAAAGTGCCTTGGGGGGGTTCCAGGACTCTAGAAGGTGCTATATCAAATACAGGCCATTTACCATTTACCATTTATTCAATTCAACTTAATTTCTAAAGCGCCAAACCACGACAAGAGTCGTCTCAAGGACCTTCACACAGTAAACAACACAGGTCAGGTCATTAAGCCAGTCAGTAACAAGTTTCCTATATAAGGAACCCAGCAGGTCGCATCGAGTCACTGACTAGTGTCAGAGTCTTTACAGCAATCCTCATACTAAGCAAGCATGCAGCGACAGTGGAGAGGAAAACTCCCTTTTAACAGGAAGAAACCTCCAGAGGATCCTGGCTCGGCATACGCAGCCATCCAACTCGACTCACTGGAGATGGAGAAGACACACACGCACACACACACACACACACAATGGTTACATTGTGATTTCTTAGTAAATATTCTGTTTGGTGAGAGATAAACTTTATTGTATTTGTCCGAGTGAATCTATAATTAAACGGGTAAACTAGTAGTAGCACAGTCAATGTCAAAGAGAGTAAAAAGTTATTATCAGGAGAGGGAGAATGTTTAAGTGGTTAGCAGCAGTGTGCTAGACGATGGCCCCCTCCATGAGGCCACCACAGCTCAGCAGAACATCATTGTAGCTTCTTCTGGGGAGAAAAACACTTAGAGAAAAAATAAGTTTACAGCTGAAATAGCAGGAAATAATGCAGTTAAAGAGCAGATTGTAGAAGAAAGTAGTCGAGTGTGGAAAGTGGTCAGTGTGTCCTCCAGCAGTCTAAGCCTATAGCAGCATAACTACAGGGATAACTCTGGATAACCTAGCATTTTAGATGGAGGCATGTTGGAGGCAGGGAAAGGGAGAGCCGTCTATACTATACCACACCATACTGTGGCCTGTATTTGATATAGCGCCTTCTAGAGTTCTGGAACCCTCCAAGGCACTTTACAACATGGTCAGTTGTAATGTTGGTAAAGGCTAACAAATTTATTTATCCACAGCATTATCAGAGATCAAATAGTCGGGTGTACAGCAGCTTCCTCTGCTAGGAATGTTGTGTTCTACCCTGTACCAAAGCAATTCCATCGTCTGACTTCTCTTCTGCCACTATTGACATCCTGCTGCAACTCTAGGGTCTTATGCAGAAGACGAGACTTTTCCCTTTTTAATAAAATGAATCTTAATTTCTCTCATTGATTCTTCACAAGTTAGTTATACTTAGAACATTTCTTGTAGATAATTTTATCTAAAGTGATTTTTTAATTGATTCATCAACATTAATGTTTATTTCATAACTTATTTCAGATCTTAAATACACTAAATGAGTCTACTTGGTGATTTAATAATGATTAATTATCAGCCGCATATTAAAATCAGTGGATTAACAGACCTGATCCATATATTAAGTGAAATTAGCTTTCTAAGAAAGGGGCCAAGGGTCTTGGTAAACACCTAGACACATGTCTCACATCTGATTGGTCAACATTAATAAATAACCATTTCATCAAAGATGAATCACTTCCTACTGTAGCCCGCTCTACCAGAGCCCTGAGTTCAGCCAAAGCTCACAGCTCGTGCTAAATGACCATCCTGGGGAATCTAACCAGATGTTTCAGTGGAATAACTTCAGCAGCGAATGAACCGTCCTTATGAATCAACTATTATTATTTACTCAACCCACCACCCACTCACCAGACGTGAAACCGTCCACCAGATGCCACCTGGGAAGTATCTTCTGACCAGTCGTGTTTGCTGAGGGTGTCTATGACCTTCAGGTGCATCAGAAGTCCACTCACTCGCTCTGAGACGGCTTCACCTGCAGACCGGATCTCCAGAGCTTCATGATCCAGGGTGTGTAGACTAAACAATGGTGTCAGAGTGGTTGGTATTCATCTGATAACTTGTTATTGTGCCACACCACACTGTACCACACCACACCATACCATACTATGCCACACCACACCATACTATACCACACCATACCATACTATACCACACCACACTGAGCCATACTGTACCACACCATACCATACTATACCACGCCACACCATACTATACCACACCATAACATACTATAGCATACAATACCATACCATACTATACCACACCATACCATACTATACCACACCATACCATACTATACCACACCACACTGTACCATACTATACCACACCACACTATACTATACCACACCACACTGAGCCATACTGTACCACACCATACCTTACCATACCATACTATACCACACCATACCATACCACACCACACCTTCCCATATCATACCACACCATACATACCATACTATTCCACACCATACCATACCCACACCACACCACACCTTCCCATATCATACCACACCATACATACCATACTATTCCACACCATACCATACCATACTATACCACACCATACCCACACCACACCACACCTTCCCATATCATACCACACCATACCATACTATACCACACCATACATACCATACTATTCCACACCATACCATACCATACTACACCACACCATACCATACCACACCACACCTTCCCATATCATACCACACCATACCATACTATACCACACCATACATACCATACTATTCCACACCATACATACCATACTATTCCACACCATACCATACTATACCACACCACACTGTACCATACTATACCACACCATACTATACTATACTACACCACACTGAACCATACTATACCACACTACACCATACATACCATACCATACCATGCCATACCACACCTTACCATACCATACCACACCACACTGTACCATACTATACCACACCATACTATACTATACTACACCACACCACACTGAACCATACTATACCACACTACACCATACCTTACCATACCACACCACACTGTACTGCACCATACCATACTATACCACACCATACATACCATACTATTCCACACCACACCATACCATATCATACTATACCACACCACACTGTACCATACTATTCCACACTACACTACACCATACCATACTATACCACACCATACTATACTATACTATACTACACCACACCACACTATACCATACCATATTATACCACACAAGAAAACAAAACAAAGAGCTTGAAAAGGAAAATGTATGTAGATTTATCCCACCACACCTTTTAACTTTATAAAGAAATACTTTATAAGCATGTATTATTTATATACTTGATACAATTCAGATCACCTTCAAAACTCAGCCCCACACCCAGGGCCATGGCAAAATAGACTTGGAACTCCCAACACACACACACACACGGCTCTTCTGGAAGCCTCTGTGTGATTCCTACCCTGATTACACGTTACATTTTGGTGATGATAATATCATTAGACCAATTCCATGGTCTTGTCACTTCTGGAAGTAACCAGTATCAGCTGGACTGAGCCGTGTACATGCAGAGGAAGTCGTCTCCTACTGCATTATCTGGGTACTTATTCTGGATTGGACCCAGTTCACTTCCAGTCAGACTAACGTGTTTACATGCATTTAAAATGACTTCAGTCAGTTTAAGACCATAGTTGAGTTTTCTGATGCTCAGGTAAACGTGTGTTTGTGTTCAGGTACAACACCAGCCAGCTGGAGGAGTGGCTCAGAGCCAACAACCTGTTCCAGAGCAAAGCCTCCAGCACGTTGGACCCCATCATCCAGGCTGCCCAGTTGCTGCAGGTCAAGAAGAAAACCTCTCAGGATGCTGAGGCCATCTGCTCACTCTGCACGGCACTGAACGTACAGCAGGTCAGTGAACACATCACAGTGTTAGTCAGTACACCAGCAGGTCAGTAAATGCACCCTCCTGGTCTGGTTCATTCTACTTATGAAGTTACTTATAGAAAGTCAGTATTTGGGCTGTGTGGTGGTGCTGCGGAAAGTGCTCTTACCTCACAGGTAGATGGTTGCAGGTTCAAATCCTGCAGCAGCCTTTCTGAGTAGAGTTAGTTTGTTCTTCATGGTCTCTGTGTGTCCTTGTGATGGACAAGGGACCTGTCCCTTGTCTCTCATCTTGTGACTGATGGAGATGGACACCAGTGCCCTGAGACACAGGTAAGGATGGAGCAGTTCAGAAGATGATGGAATGATTGGCCTTTGTCTGCTGCAGATTGTGAAGATCCTGAACCTGTACACGCCTCTGAACGAGTTCGAGGAGAGGGTCACCGTGTCCTTCATCAGGAACATTCAGGTAAACTACCAAGATAAAACGATGAGACTCGTCGAACAAAATCCATCCAGAGAAAAGCAGACGAAAGCTACCTGTTTCTGATTTCATCTCATCGTGATAAATGTTTAAAGAGCCGAGCCTCGTTTCTAAACCTTAGTGTAGAATCTCTGCTGGGGGGGGGGGGGGGGGGGCTGTTATATAAGTCACACCTGTCCTAAACCTGCATGTCACTGGTAACCATGGTAACAAAGACTTAAGTCAAGCCTTGTGAGTGTGACGTTTTATGATAAATGTGACCCCCGCGCTTGTACAGCACCTTTCAGAGTCAGAGGACTCCAAAGCGCTTTACACGACAGTAGCCACGTTTACATGCGCATATTTAATCGGATTGAATGCCCATTCAGATTGAAAATTCTGCATGTAAACATGTCAATCAGAATATTCTGATCCGATTCGGCCCGATCGGATTGAAATTTCAATCCGATTGAGAGAGGTGGTTTATTCCGTTCTTCATTCCGATTGACGTGCATGTGCACAGCCATTCGGATTGTTGGGGTAAAATAATGCCCACTGCGCATGTGTGCAACAGCCAGCGGGCCTCTCCGCTGTCATTTGGACTGCCTGACTTCAAAAATGACGGTGTAATTAACGAGCGGCGGCTTTTAAATCCGACAACAAGCCGTCCCGTTTCAGTAATATTTAATTCAGAACTTGCATTTTGTGGAAGTAAAATAAAAATCTGATTATTGCACAAATCATTCGACAAAGATGTTGAAATCTTTACTGGAAATACGCAGGTTTATCGTGGGGGTTGCAGCGCACGGATCCCCGTTTCTGTCAGCTTTGAACACAGCAGCTTCTGCAGCAGGTGATGGAGACACGCTTGTAAAGAACACAGGATAACATGGGTTTTACAGACCTGATTGGAGGCTGATGTTGGGTAGGAAAACGTCCTCGGTTAAATACTCTGGACGACAGTAAAGTCCGTGTTCGTTAAAAGCACGTAAACGCAGATGACCTGAGATGCGGTTCGTTAATGATGAACACAGGCTTCTAAACTTTCTGAACATCTTCTGTTATTTTGTTTGAACAGATTTTTCTCAACAGTTTCAGCTGATCGTCACATGTTATTAATAATAAGCCACAACAGAGCTCAGTAATAAAACATGAGTCTAACCCCCCACCCCACCCCCGCTCTGTGCCGCAGCGCAACGCAACAGCTGTCAATTCAGACCTGCGGACCAGCTGATCAAGAGGCAGACATAACCCTCCCTTATTTTAATCAACAATAAAATGCAGCAAAGCATATATCTGCAGTTATTCACTGAAGAAAACGTAACTTCTATGAGCTAAATAAAAATATTAAATTGAATAAATGGATCAGGAAAGCAGGAAGAATAGTTATTTCTGTTTTTACATTTTTCTTTTCGTTTCATGGCGTTTGTTTACAATTTTTCTTTCGTGAAAGGCAACTCTGCGCATGCTCAACCTATTTAATCGGATTAAATGCTTGGTGCATATGTACGCACGGCATGATTGGATCATTTCAGTTCGTGTCCATGTGAACAGAGATTCGGAAATTCCGATCAACCAAGATTTCAATCGGATTGAGGAAATTAGGCACATGAAAACGCAGCTAGTGTTTCGTTCACCCATTCACATGCTGGTGGTGATGAGCTACGATGTAGCCACAGCTGCCCTGGGGCTCACGTATGGTTATGTAACGGTGCCTAAATCGCTGTCTTTAAACTAAAAACGTAGAAAAAGTGGCGGAAATCCCTTCAGAACGCCGTATTGTACGCATCCTCATGTACTGTATCAGAGCACCGTAAAAAAAAATGTTTTTTCTGGTCATTGAACGCCACACTGAGGCTCTTCTAACATGTCCTCAGAACAGCACAAAAGACAGCGCTTTTTTTATGATGCAGGCCACGCCCAAAGTTTTCTCAGCCTCTTATTTTAAACTGCAATCGCCAGACAGTACTAGTTCATCCCAGATGTTATTTCCTGCTTTCCTGAAGATGCTACTTTATGCTTCAGTTCACCAAAAGGACCTCATCTATAGTACTGATTGTTGCAACATCATTTATTACGGCGACTAGCATTGATATTAATAACAGGAAAACACTGACCTCATTAATAATGTACCACCCTAACCCTAACCCATCAGATTTGTGTCAGTTGCATGTATTCCCCACTAGGGGGCACCCACGCGTAAACCAAAGGCCACAGGGGAGATTTTTCTAAGAGGGTTTTGCTAATCTGCCGTTTATCTGTTAGGAATGGAAAATGACCTCATCATGCGTCAATTTTCTGTTGAAATGTTAAATAAAATAGTGTGTGTGTGTGTGTGTGTGTGTGTGTGTGTGTGTGTGTGTGTGTGTGTGTGTGTGTGTGTGTGTTAACAGATTCATTCCATCAGGTATTTTATCACTTTTTATTTATTTTATTTAACATTTAAACAGAAAATTGACGCATGATGAGGTCATTTTCCATTCCTAACAAATAAACAGCAGATTAGCCAAACCCTCTTAGAAAAATCTCCCCTGTGGCCTTTGGCTTACGCGTGGGTGCCCCCTAGTGGGGAATACATGCAACTGAAACATGAGGAGATGGTGCTGATGACTCTGGGACTTTGACTTCCTTCCTGCTGGAACAAGGTCAGAGCT